>NW_026931770.1:357500-407500 GCF_032062105.1 Saccostrea cuccullata
TGAAATAAGACAAAACGATAGATTAGCGAGATATAGGTTTACTGTTCCTCAGTTAGATTTAGAAAGCTTAACTCCATGAACAAGATCACAAATAAGACCATGGAATCAGGATTACAAACAAAAATGATGACACATATGGCTTTTAAGGCAAAAAGACATGATTTACCTGATGCAATCGAATATGTCACTGGTGAAACAATTCTGCCTGATATATTCTACCTCCTCAAAGATCCGCCCTAAGGTGTATTCCACAACAGCATGATCATTCTGAGCAGATTTTACAACAAGTGTTCCCTCTGGAATGATTTCGCTTTCCATAAAATCCAACAAGGATGTATCCGATAAAAACCACTGATATCCCCTTCCTGTTTTGTCTAAACGCTTGTTTGCACGCATCAAGAGGTACACCAATTTTGGACGTGTATGCACAACAAATTGTTTTACACCACTTTCCCGTAAATCCCTCAAATAGAAGAACAGAGAGATTTCATTCTCCTTGTCTTCCTCCAAGATCGTGGAGTGAGAAAAATTAAGACTTTCATCCCAAAACCCCTGCAGGAAACCATCATAAAGTAAACTAATGTCCGTGAACACGTGGGCATGTGTGTCCACCTTAAGATTGTTTATAAGATGCATCATGGCTTGTCCAAGATGGAACATGTTGGAGTTGACGGAAATTACGTCATTTTGGTAAATCTTCGAAGAACAAAAAAGATGTGATTATATTAAATCTGCTGAATGACTGTCATGATAACAAATTCGAAATCACTGAAAATGGATAGTTGTTATTGTGGGAATTTAATTAAACGTTGAATCCTTGACAAAATAAATTCTTAAAAAGTCGTGTTTTGGGGAAATTAAGCTAAGATGAATTTACACAACTTTCAGAAGAATTCCTCTGGAATTGGTATTTCATCCAATCTATTGGCCGGGGTTCTCCTTAATCGCTCATCTCGTGACGGTTTCTTAATATCGATAATGCATTGTAACACTTAATTGAATTTCTATTGAACACATATTTTGTTGACCTCTTTGAATCCACGGCATCCACTCGGAAGTTATTTGGTAGAAAGTCAACAGAGCCCGGCAGGAAACAGACAGTTATAAGGGGTTGAGTTACAGAGAGAGAACGAAAGTCGATTATTTGGAAATCCCAAACATAAACGAAGGACTAATGGGCCATCGGTCATATTTAGCGACTTAACTTCTTCTGGTGTCTTTTATGTTTTTATGATTGCCACTGTTTAATCACGAAAGGTTTTATCTCATATTTCCCACAAATAGCACGGCCCTGAACGAATGAACTGATTGGCTCCTTGTTCATTGTGTTTTTAACTTAACTAGACTAAGGCCACTGCTGCACGTGCATGTGTATACTGATCTATACTGAATGTGGAAACTTGAAAAAAAAAATGTATTGTTAGGACCCCCCCCCCAATACTTGGATTAACTGATGTATCTTTAACCTTAATGTAGACGTAAAGGCAACATATTTTGATATGAAATATGTAACAGACAACCAAGACATACGTAAAATTATAAACCCATTTTTTAAATTAAAAAAAAAAAAAACAATATTCATACATAGTTGCATAATGCCACTTAATTGTAATATGTCTGCGTGGAAGAAGAAATCCATCCATCGTAGATTTATCGGTTCAAAAGAATACTGGGGATCGGAAGATTATTGGTAATGGGTTCAAATCCCATTTGCGACTGACTTAAGTCGGTAAAAAAAATAGGCACCAAATGTCCATTCGCCAATCGCTCGGCACTTTGCTGTGAAATGAAGGATATTGAGATAACGAAAAGTATTCAATATCAAAGTCCATAAAACAATACAAAATAGGAGCAGAGCAAATTCGGACCTCTAAAACAGAGGTGGGATCAGGTGTCATGGAGGCGTGAGCATCCCCTGCTGACCGGTCACACCCACCGTGTGCTCCTTGTCATGATGGGGAAATAACGGAAAATCCGTCGTCAATTCAGTGTATAAATTATGGACAAACAATAAGTATGAAAAACGTCAGTCAGCATTTGACGCAATGATAAATTGTATTTGCTGACAAAGTCATTGTATCGACCATAGAACTTACGAAATGATGACTTTAAACGAGACTGCTGATATTCTTGTTTCATCAACTTGTTTGTCAATAATTTACCTGTCAGAGCAGGCGTTGACCAGATAAAGATAAGTACATCACTGCTTATTCAACCTGTGCAATGTACTTTGTTTAAAAGGACTTTAAATAAGTTTAGGAACCCAATATAAGTAAGGTAGATCGAAATCATATTGGTTGACTGGAATATTAAAAGAATAAACACTAAAATGTGGTTTTAAAAGATATCTTCCTTGGAAAGTGAACTATTAGTAAATATGTTGGATAGTATATCTTTTGGATTTCCATTCGTAGAATTATTAACTATAATACCATGTTCTTCCAATTAAAACTTAGAGAAATGCGCTTTACAAACAACAACAGCTAGAACTATAACATTT
The DNA here is from genome assembly GCF_032062105.1 of Saccostrea cuccullata. Taxonomy (NCBI): domain Eukaryota; kingdom Metazoa; phylum Mollusca; class Bivalvia; order Ostreida; family Ostreidae; genus Saccostrea; species Saccostrea cuccullata. The sequence continues at coordinate 360,001 of NW_026931770.1, forward strand.
TATTCATGTAGTCTCTCTAACTCTTTGGTTTAGTCTTGGCGAAGTTTTTTTGGATGGAAAACCTTAAGAAAATGACGACAGAGTGAAAACGGAATTGGATACGTCGGATTGGCAACTCAGTGGTAGAGAACCCGTACAGTAAGCGAGAGGTCTAGGATTCGAGTTCCCGTCCGGACATTTTCCCCGCCTGTTACAAACCTGTTAATAGGAAGCCTGTGTGTTCTGTATGTTTTCCAAAGGTGTGCTTGTGCCTCCGTAATTATAAGGTTTTATGTATTATATTTTGACTGAACGTAAACTTGACTTTTTTAAAAATTTGATTTCCAAATAAGGCCGAAGGAAGAATGCAAATATGGAAATAAAGGTGGTTATTTCTCCTTCTTCTTTTGAAAACTAAACTAATCATGAAATTGATTTCATTGCACAATTACAAACAATGCTGTTTACGTTATAGATATCTCCAGGTTTAATATAACATGTTGATATTTCAGTCATCAATGTACTTAAACCAATTTAAGATTTAAAATAGCATTAAAATAGCAGTAAAAAGTATATTCGATCTTTGTGCAAACAATTGACATTAACTTTAAAAGATAATGATTCAATTTACACATCTGTTCCCCTGAGGTTTTCAACACCCGGAAACATCCCAGTCTTTTATTCTCGACAGAGTATTACCTGACACTTCGGGGTTTATAAGGCCCATAATCATAAAGGGATTTTTACTTATAAAAATAGCTTCATTTGTTTTAGGTGAAAGACATTATGTGTGTTGACTCTACGTAAAGGTCGATTCAGCAGAAAAGGGAATGTTATTATCGTTGTATACCCTGCAATATCTGTGCCACATCTATTAATGGGGTACATGGATGGCGATAAGAACAGCATTTAAGCTCAAAAGTCCATCAAACAATATAAAATTGGAGCAGAGCAAATACAGACCTCCGAAAAAATCAGAGGTGGGATCAGGTGCCATGTTCGTGTGTTACTAGTAGTTATTACTTGTCTCTATTGCATATAGATTTTTGTATGCCCTTCTCAGAACTCATTTTAAAGCGTTCAAATATAAATCTCAAGAAATCTTAGTGTATAAAAACTTAGTGAGTGGAATAAATAACATTCCTGGGACACATTCTTATACGAGGGCTGTTCAATAAATAATGTCCTGAACTCTGTGGCATACAACATAGTAATCATAACATTAAGCTTGACTTTCTCTCATTAATGAATCTTTAATGAATTGAAAACAGTTTATGTGACCAATTTTCATCTCATAGTTTCACAGTGAGAAGCTGGGAAACAAGGGCTATTAGAGACACAGCATTAAAAATGAACGGTAAAGAATCAGTAAACAAGAGTGAAAATAATTGCTTTATTAAAACTGTTGTAAAACTCGTTAAGAATCCCAAAGAAATTTTCAATGAAATATGTGAAATTTACAGCAACAAATGTCTGTTCTATGGACATGTGAGCTGGTTCATTTCAATGAATAAAAATTATTTAATGGGCATTAAAAATGGGTACCGTCCTTGGCGACAAGTACTTACAACCAATTTACTTTGTTGCCAAAATTCAACAAATGATCACTAATGATGTTTGATTGACTTTAAGACACATAGCAAATTTGATAGGCATTACTTTGGGGGTCGTTCACACTTTTTTAAAAGAAACAAACGACAGGGTGTAAGAATATCTAAACAATTAGTTAAAAAAATTCAGAAATTGTAGTTATCCACGTTTGTCTGAAATTCAAACAGATAATGAAACTTGAATCCATTGCCTAAAACCCTCAAAACAAATTTACAGTAAGATGCACTTGACAAAAACAGCAAAGGTCTGAAAAGAGCAAATAATTTCAAGAGCACCAAGACAGTTTTATAAGCCATTCTCTTAAATATTAGTGGTCTTCTTGTTCAAAGTCTTATTCGGGGAGGCAGTTCAATTTGTGGAGAAGTCAAGAAAGCAAAAATTTTGCCAAAAAATCGAAAGGTTTGTAAGAGGAAGGAACCTGAATCAGCATTCCACCAGATTGAATTTCTTCATGACAGCGTCCAAACCAACACGCCCTGAAGAGTAAAGGAGATTTTGGGATAAACTGATCGTACTCAAAGCAAGTTGGGAGGTATTAACACTATAAACAGGTGATAGTGGAATATAACTACATAAATAAGGAGAGCTGAAGTCATACGATTTAGTTGTTAGTTGTTAGCCTGTATGGTTTAAAAGATCTAAATATGAAATGGATGGTACAGACTCTGTAATATCTTTAATTACGAGTTTACTGGTACATATCACGTCGACATACGACTGAAAATAACTATCGTTAATTGATTAAACACAGTCGCTATTTCTGAATTTAAGTCAACAGCTAGTGTAGATTTTTTTCAATAAATTCTGCTGAATGAACCGTCTAGGTATTTTTCGTTTTCTCGGTCATGACAAAGACAGCAAAAGCGAGTAGGACTGGTAGACAGGTATGTTTACGCCTCCATGGCACCTGATACAAACTCTATTTTCGGACATCCGTTTAAATGGATTTCTAAGAATGACCACTTCGTGATCTTCACAAACCATTAAGTTCTCGAGTAAATTTCACATTTAATGTCCCTAAACTGTTTTCATTCATCAATTTATCAAAACATGCAATTTTTTCTGCTACATTTCCCTTAATAACGCAACATTCGTGTTTATTTGTGATTTTTGCATCAATTTATGAATTTTTTGCCACTTAACTTGAATGTATGCATTTGCTCGAAAAACCCAGAGATAATATTTTCTATTATAAAATGAACGCAGAGTGTAGTTTGTTTATTCCGATTCAAGTGTATTACAGCATTAACAAACATGCGATGTAATAATCTGCAAAATAAAGAAAATGTCAGTTTCGAATATTTTAACCAAAACGAATTTGAATTATCATATCCATATATCTATAATTTAGTCCGAAACTTCATAAAAATCCTTATACACCGCGGGTTCCAGTAAATGTTCCACTAAGTCATTTTCTTTACTCCTCTCTAAAATATTAACATTAGTGAAGGTGAAACTTTAGGAATACTGTACAAGAATATATTTGAGAAGTGGTGTAAATCAGATATGGGTTTTTGAAAATTCCAAGTAACTTTTGGAAAATTTCAAATCACAATATTTTACCGTGATCAATAACATAAAAGACAGCCTTTTTTCAGTACAAATGAAACTCATGAATTTATTCTTTTTGTCATTTTCATTTGCAAAATTATAATTTTTTAAAAAAATTATTGTACGCGTAAGTACTCTCAGTTGATATTTAAAAGATTCTTTAGTTTCTTATTGACGATATCTATGTGGTTTTTGGAAACCAGGTTTTCCAACAATCTTTAGGAATTCTTGTGGTCCCGTTATTAGCAGAATTGCTGTTTTATTCGTATGAAGCAGACATTATTCAAAATCTTTAACGACATCAGAAGCAAATACTTGCTGCGGTCTTCAGCTCGACATTTAGATATATCGAAGACATATTGTTATTAACAAAGGCTATTTCCATTCTTATGTCGATACGATATATCACAGTGAGCTTGAAATGAAAGATACCACAGAGTATGACACGCCTATTTCATATTTCAATATTTTATTTGAAAAAGACGTTAAAGGTAATTTAACAACCAAGCTTTATAATAAACGTGAACTTCCCTTACTTATGCAGCAATATACCTTTATCACCTGAATACGAGGTTTATATCTCTCAGTTGATTCGATACGCAAGAGCATGCTCTACATAAGAACAAGTTCTAAAAAGAAGTAAGTTATTAAAGCTGACATGAATTCTTAAAAACGCAACATTTTCATCTATGTACGACTTGTTTCATACCAACTATAGCCGTATTCCGCCATATTTCTTTCAGATACCTTGTCTCATTGTAACGATGTATACCCCAATGCGCTCGTTACACTTGAATGATTTTTTGGATTGGGTATCGACTTGTGCACATCTCCGATGGTAAAGCATATGAGAACACTTGAGGTGATCAAGACATTTTAAAAACAAAATAAACAACATAATAATCATATTTTTGAATGATTATTGATTTGAATCAAAAGAAAAAAATGCAAGTTTGGAAGAGAAATTTAGATGCATGAGTACGTATTTTACAGTGCGCCAATTTATGCAGAATAAACTTGAAATAAAAAGCAGTAAAATTTGCAAACACATTTTGAAATTATATCATTTGAATGAAACAAAACAACCAACGTCTTTGATTTGCATGTCCTATGCAATTGATGCATATCGAGAAAACGCCTCGAACGCTGTAAACATACCCATACCTGGTAATAAGGTTACTGCGTCGGTTCCAAGATGTGCACAAGTCAAGTGATATACACCCTGAATTCCATTTATTGAAATATGCATCACAAAAAAGAAATAAACTCCATAAAAGCTCATTAGTAAACACACTGTCATTACTCCATACACACTAGCACGACAATACACTTAGTCCGTGCTGATCAGATTTTGGTCAGGGAAAATATCAAAAGTGGAAAGAGAAGTTATTTGGTATTTGCGCGGGTAAAAGGGGAGGGGGGGTATTATAACTGATGTTCATAAGCTATAATTGTGAATTGTTTATCTACATGTAGTTCTAATATACATGCTATACAAAGTCATGTATATAGTCTGCAGTTGGTTTGCGTCGCAAAATTCATTTGTCAATTATAACTGATTATTTTATTACTAATCTCAAATCTAAAACAAGTAATTTGATGTACGGCAATAATTTACTTCAAATCTTAAAAGCAATTAACCAGAGTACAAATTTTTATGTGTTCATCTATACATTCTTTAACACATACACACACGGAGAAAGGCCATCACCTGTTCAGATTGACATTTAGGCATTTGATTTTTTGGACGGGGGGGGGGGCATACAAGACCTGTTCAGATTGACATTTAGGCATTTTTTTTTTTTGGACGGGGGGGGGGGGGGGGTCATACAAAAATAATTGACATGAACTGTTATTTAAGTATTCTTGGAAGACAGACATTTCTGCCGAATTCAGTTTTGAGATTTTTTTAAAATGTGTCACTCCGACCACAAAGTATGTGCATTTTGAGGAATGTAATTGTTTAATAATTATGTTGTTACAGGAAGTATTTCGAGATTTCAGTATCCCTGCCTGATAGTCTAGGTATTTTTTTATATATATAAATAATTTCTGTAGGTGAATTCGGGAGATAATTTTAAAAGCTAAGGTAGGGATACTTGACACTGGTTGAATACGGATAATTATTATTTATTCTTTTGTATATTGAACTCTCTCTCTCTCTCTCTCTCTCTCTTTCTGTCTGTAACCACCCGTTGTGGCAATGATAGGTATAAAATCCTACGCACTTTGTACTGTACCACTTATTATGCCTTAGGACAGATCAAGGATTTATTTCAGGCGGGATGTCGAAACTTCATAAATTGAATAATAATAATTATTTTACTTTGGACAGGAAATTAACCCAAACGCCCAAATTGAAATAGAAACTAGACGTACATGTATTATGAGCAATGAGCTCATTCCCCGCCTCCCATATGGTTATAACGGCAAAGCAAAATTTCGCTAAACCCATACGTGTCAGATCAAAAAGTAAAATAGGAGGTGCATAATGGTAATATGTAATAAACTTAAGATTCTTTGAAAGTTTCATTAAATTTCTCTAAGTGGTATAAGAGGATTTGCGGATAAGAGATGGGTTCCCCAAAGCGTGACAGACAGACGAACGGACATAACGATTACTATATAACCTCCCACTTTTCAGGCGGGGGATATAATAAACGTGAAATATACATCACAGGAATGGGAACATTGGGAACTTTCCCGAATACCTTCTCAAACGTATGTGTCGAACTTGGACAACAGACAAGAGAATTTTTAAAAAGCTAGTTTTAGGTAGAATGTGGAATTTTCACGAGGAGTTTACTCTCTCTTCCTATATGCTTTTTCTTATAATCATTAATTATTTATGTCTAGAAATTTAATTCACATTAAATTCTATTTTCATTATCATTGTACCAAAGAATCAAACTCGTTTATTATACCCCACGCGTGAGGTGTAATGTTTTTGACCCGTCAGTCAGTCTTTTTTTTTTTTTTTTTTTTTTGGTCAGCACAACTTCTCATAAACCACTGTACAGAGTTTTGTCGAACTTTGCAGATATTTATAGGAGACAATGTGTGTGTAGATTTGCACATCTCCAGGAAATTCCGAATTCTTTATTTTTCGGGAATTTCCGCAATTTTACATTTAGATTTTGGCCATATCTTGAATATAGAGGTGAGCAGTTTGTCAGCGCTACTCCTCATAAACCGCTGCACACAATTTCGTCAAACTTTGCAGATATTTAGGACACAATGTGTATAGATGTGCATATTATACGGAAATTACGATTCCTTTATTTTTTTCTGGGAATTTCAGCACTTCGACTTTTGGGGGAGCGTTGGGTATGTGAACGCACTCACTTTTTCTTTCATAGTGCATAAAATTATAAATAACTTTAAATCAAATTATATTAGGTCTAATAAAGCCAATACACAGTATTTTTTGATAATAATTGATCATAAAGAAATCCAATCTGTTTCAGACGTTTTTCTTACATTATTTTTTTGAGAGTGTTATGCATGTTTTATTACCCCCCCCCCCCATATCACGGGAAAATATCTTCAAAAGGTGAATGATTCGTAATAATGCCTGCTTTTTTTAATGAATTTGATGAAGTTAAACCATGTACTTAATCGTAAATTTTATTTACAACATGTACAGACAAGAGTAATGTTTATTTTCGAAAAAATTACTTGCATTTTTTTTCAATCACCCCCACTGAGCTTTCAACCTTTGATATTTTCCCTGACCAAATAAAATGATCGGCATGGGCCACGTGTGTCCAAGCATCTTTTACTGTTGAGTTAGCAATGGATTACATGACTTCTGAGATGCATTTTTCAATAAAAGTAAATTTGGATAATTCTTTCGACATGTGCACATCCCTATAACGATAGCAGTAGTCAGGTAAATGTTTTTATCACTGCGTTTGACGCGTTTTCTCGACCTGCATGGGTGTTTGGTGTACATGTATGTATTCCGTGTTAGTTTATTTTCTATATTGCAGCAAATGCATTCAAAAATAATTTAATTCTCGGAATAGTTCTATTTTTTGTTGAATGTTTACTTTTCAAACATGTATTTGGTCAGTTTATGGACTTCTAAAAATTTGTTATCGGAGATGTGTACATGTCGACAGTCAGGCTAGAAAATCACTCAAGTGAAGCAATCGTACAAGGCTATATATAGCAGGTACAGGTGACCAAAAATTTTCAATTAAATGCGGAATCCAAGAAATATGGCGGACAAAGGCGTACAGGAATGTAGTAAGTCGTACAAAGATGAAAAATGATGGCTTTTTAAGAGTTCATGTCAGCTTTAACAAACAATTTGATGAAACAAGCATATATACATGTACTAGTATCAGGAATCTACGGATTTTTTCGTTATTTTCCAATCATGACAACGAGCACACGGCTGGTGTGACTGGTCAGCAGGGGATGTTCACTCCTCCATGGCACCTGATCCTACCTCTGATGTTTTTACTCTGCTCCTATTTTGTATTGGTGAATGGACTTTTGAGCTTGAATACTGGTCGTTATCTCCATATATTTTATTTGGAGATTTGGGGTAACAATTCCCCAACCTGATTATTATTTCATCTTCTCGTATTGGGTGAGGGGAATTATTTTTGGTATTCTTTAATACGTTAAGGCGATGACTAACAAGAGTAACCGTATTCTTAAGGTATTCAAGACAGTGATTCAAGTTTAAACAATGTCAAGATTACTCGGCAATTAGTAATATAAAATCTGAAATGTAACTGTAGCTTTGGTACTCGAAATAATTTCAAATTAGAGAATGTTGACGACCTTTACTCGGGTACATATCTCAAAGTCCAGATTATGCCTTTAACGTCCGATGTTATTGTGTATAGTTGGAAGGAGAGATTCGCTCTCTCCATTACTGATGGGGAAAGAGTTTATCGTTATGATTGCAATTGTATATTATCATGAAATTTTTTAGAGAACGAAAATCTTTTCGGAAATTTATAATATATTTTTACATAAATCGAAGGGGTAACCAAATTCCGCTAGCATATTAGATATTTCTGCACACTGTTTGGTTTAAAAGATTTTGAATGCAATATTTTAAACAAAGCTTAATTTTTGTTTTTTACAGACGAAATATTAATTAGAAATAAGATGGAAATTCTCCTCTTTCGTTACCGTCCATTGTGTAAAGTAAAGTAGTTAAACCAAACACTCTCGGAACTTTATCGTATTCGAAAACTGGCAAATATTTACTGAATTCGTTTTCAATATTTCAAAATGAATATGAGCATACACGTGTTTTTAGCAAATTAATTAAAAGCTTTCTCCTCATTAATTAGCAGATTCAGACAGTTTTCTCCTCATTAATCAAAAGATTCAGACAGGATTCCTAATGCAAAACTAGTTGCAAACTGGAACTTCTGTCCATTTTGTAAATTTTAAATAGCAAGTAGAACTTCATAATGCAAATTCTCATCAAAATCAATACAAGAACATTGGCCTATTCAACTGTAAAATTAATTATTTAGAGTGAGTGAAGGTTTGAGAGATGAAAATTATTGATACACTGAAAGTTTTATTTTCTATATTATCTTTTTTGCTAAGCACAGCATTTAAAGTATTGATTTTGAAAAAACAACAACAAAAAACATATACAACAACAGTATGTCTCCACCGAAAACTTACCGTTGGTACAGAGCCTTTGTTATAAGCAATCACTGGTATTCGGGTTCCTTGAACCACTGTGCCAGCGGCACTTATCAAGCTGCTGTCCCCGAATATCACAAGGACGTCAAAATGCTTGTCATTCCATAACAAACTGTGTATGTTTTCCACATGGCTGATGTAAGAGTTGCTGTCATTGGCAGATACCAACGTCACGTCTACGTCACCTTTTACGTCATGTTGCTTCTTTTGGCAAATTTCTTGGAAAGTTTGATCGCAGATAAGAAGGACCTCTACCTTAGAAGTCCCAGCACCACCAAGCCAGTAAAGACAAACACATAATGACCACCACCCCAGCAGCATCATTGTCCACTAGCCTCCCGACAAACATGTCGCTGGTCCCGCAGAAATTGGTAGAAAACAATTAGGCTTCATGCTGTCAAATCTGTCCACTAGCTTCCGTCCTTAATTAAATTCCCTATTCATATTACAACGTCCCGTGGTGCCCCAGTTTTAATAGAATTCCCCACCATCTTCCCAACATCAAGCGGTACTCGCCACATTGCTTAATCATTACATTTGATTGAGATCAATAATTCAGGTGTTCCATGCGTTAGTTCAGTATTTCACCGGTCCATTCGTTTTTGTCAACAATGCTCTTCCACGGAAATCGATCGTTAGACTTCACAGAGACAATAATGTTTATCATTTTCCAATCACTTTTACATCCATTTAAAGACTGTTAGTTCTGGTTTAAGATATTTAGAAATAATGATGAGTCGTTATCATTGACAAGAAACTGGCTAATTCATTATAGATAGATAGCCGATGATTTCCAGCCAATTATATGAATTATCCTAAACGACGTAAATAGCATTTCCCGTAATCACGCGGATTGGTGCACTCAATAAATCGTCATATATGACTTGCAGCAAGAATTTGTCCTACGTCACTGATTAAAACCCGGATTCTTCAGCTATCCCTTAATTAAAGTCGGATAAGTCGGGAACTTGCAGGCCTGCTACCCTGTTGCCTGATCTTCTCCATCTAAGGGGGGAGGACGCAATATCCGCATTTGCCATCTTGATATCTGCTCCTCTTACACTTTTACTGGCCATTTTGGCGTGCTCGATTGAGATGAATTGATAAATAGCCATGGATTGGCGTTTAATCTGATCAAATGTTGCGTTTTCTCTCACACAAGCTCTTGGCAAAGTGTATCTATACAGAATTATGGCTTAGCATAATCTCCAAAATATTTAATGGACGAGAACAGTTTTATCGTGCCAAAACACGAAAATCCCAGTAGTCAATCATATTGCTGAGAAAATATATAATTTTTTACATTTTTTTCTTTAGAAAACGTCAGAGGAATAGTAACTCGACCACTTCTCTTCAGTTTAAATCATTCATCAAATGGACTGGAAAAAATTTCAAGATTCCAAAGTCCAAGGTGCGATGGTGGCTCTTTTCTTCGAGACCCGCTTCAGGTGTGTAAGTGCAATGGCCTGGCACGGAAAGTCCGATGGGGCGGAGAATCAATCAACGTTTGTGAAATCAGTCTTTGATCCAATGACCAATATTAAAAAGCCAACAGAGTGGTAATTGTCATAGAAAACAATTTGACGGATTTTATTTCATGGTTTCATCCATTATAGAGCTTGTCCCCCGCAAATCACTCGACTAATAAGGGTTACTGCTCGCACATCTTGGGGTGATTAAGGGATCATAGCTTTGCACCCACCTGAGAAATTTTCGGTTAGACCTTGCACATTATTCCAGTTGTTAGGGTTAGTCTAAAACCAACTTAAGTCCTTGAGAACTATTACTGTATAGCCATCTGCAAACCAAGATGTTAAACACTATTTGACTGATTATGGTTGCGCACTTAAACGAGAGATTAGGGTAGGCCTTGAAAAATTACGACTAATAGTTCAATTGAAACTTAGCGTATTCTAGTGAATCTCTTAATTACCAGATCTTTCAACAATCCAATGGAATTTCCATTGGAACCAATTGCGCCCACTTATTAACAGATTTGTATTTGTATTTTTGTTCAAAATTTTAAACGTGTATATAAGAAAACACGTACTGTTGCCTTCAACTAGACATTTAGATACTAGCATATCGAATATACGTATTATCAATTAACAATGCTTATTCCTATGTCGATACTATATATCCCGGTGAGCTTGAAATAACATTTGTTTCATATTTGGATATTCTACTAGAAAACAATTTAAATGGTAATCTAACAGTAAAACTCTATGATAAACATGATGACTTTGAATTTTCAATCTTCAACTTCCCTTACTTATGCAACAGTCTACGTTTATCACCTGCATGCGGGTTTTTATCTCGCAAATGATTTGATACGCAAATGCATGCTCTACTTATAATCAGTTTCTAAAACGAGGTAGGTCATTGACAAATAAGTTGATGAAATAAGAACATCAGTATACCAGCAGTATCGTTTAAAGGCATGATTTCGTAAGCTCTTGTCAGCAAATACGATTTATCATTACATCAAAGGCTGATGGACGTATTTTATGCTTACATTTCTCAGGCCATCATTTACACATTGATTTGTCGACGGATTTTATGCTATTTCCCGATCATGACAAGGAGCATACCCCTGGTGTGACCAGACGGCGGGGATGATATAACACCTCCATGGCACCTGATCTTTTATTTTATATTTTAGAAGTTCATGTTTTCTCAGCTTCAAATTTCTATTGTTTAATGGACTTTTAAGCTTGAATACTGTTCGTTATCCACATATACTTCCCTCCGCGATCAAATATTTATTTCTAAGAGGCATTTTTTTAAAAACAGGGGACACCGGCGTGCCGGAGCATCACAATTTACACAGTGCTACCATGAAGTCATGAACGTTATTGCAAAGAGTTGCCTTTGCAGCAAGCTTCTTAGGCCATCATGTAAGCACGGAGGAAAGTTGGGTTGAAATCTATATAGATTTCGTGTGCAAATATCTCAGAACTCCTTCTCTTCCACAATTCCATGCAATAACGACGGACTTAAAAAAATCATATGTTTGACCAAGATTTAACTCCTGACCCGTAGAGAGTTAAGGATGAAGGAATAATTGCACTCTCCTATATTTAAAAGAGGAAATACCATGTATAGCTATGCCGTCAATAATTCAAAATTATAGTTCAATTCTTTTCTCACCCTTTTTTTGAATTCAATACAATAATATAAAATAATGTTGTTTGATATTTTTATTTACATTAAGGTAAGACGACAAATTTCCACAATGACACATAATGTTCTTCAAGAATGTCTCATTTAAGTAAGTTACCATAGCTAGTTTCCTGGCTAAACATCGAGGTACCCTACTCGAGGCATTTGTGCAAGATAAAAGATGATGGTGTTTCCTATATAATCCTTTTGATGGTCTCTAGAGTACATGTACTTACTTTTAAAGACACATTCAAAACAAATCACAAGAGAATGGTATCTTTGAAATAGTTTTGATCTGCTATGAATGGACACAAAACAGATATTTGAGGAATGTGTCGTGTCACCTGCATACGGGGTTCATATCTCTCAGTTGATTCTATACTCTAGAACATTCTCTACGTATGAACAATCTCTAAAAGAGGAAAGTTATTGGAAAACAAGTTTATGAAACAAGAATATCAGCAGTACTAGTCTCGTGTAAAGTAATCTATGGTAAATCGTACATGTATGGTCAATATACAATGACCTTGTCAGCAAATACAATCTATCATTAAGTCAAATGCTTACTAACGTTTTTATGCTAATAGTTAGGCCATTTTTTCACCTTGAATTTTAGACGGTTGTTTCCGTTATTTCTAGATCACGACAAGGAGCACATGGCGGGTGTGACCGGTAGGCAGGGAATGCCCACTCCTCATTGGCACCTGGTCCCACCTTTTTGTTAAATCTATCTGTAAGGTTTCCTAAAGTTATTTGCATTTTAATACGGCAGATTTTTTTATGTGAGTGAGAATAGTGAGGGTAAACTTTAAAATATTTATATTTACTTTATATAACATTCTGTACATGGTATCATCAAAATCTGATAAACATGGAACAGCCGATGGCTGATCACAATACCTGGGTTAATGCGAATCGTTACATTTCTGTAATGCATTATGCCACAAGAGCGTTTTAATCGCTGCAGATCGCACATCAGCTCAAAAAGCTTCTTGAGTACGATATCTAGATAGTATACACCATTACAGATAATATTGCCCCGGGTTGTAAGACGTGACTCGTTAATCAGGCATCCGTATCGCACGTTAAAAAGAGATAAACCAATGATTAATCAGAAATGTTTGTAATGGACAGAAGTACATGGAACATCAACAGTTCAGTGTAGAAATTAACCCCATCAACCTCCCCATACCCACGTGCCTCCTCCACTGTGATGTCACTGAAGATCTGACCCCCGTAACCCTTCCTCAAAGATTCACGAGGGTCAACAGAGAGGAAGAAAGCGGTCAGAAATGTCCGGAGTTCAGGAAAAAGGACATAACATCTGCACTGCAATGGGTCAAGCAGCAAATGGTAAGAATAACTGTTGACCAGGCCTTGAGACCATAAACTAAGAACAGACTTAAGTCAAAATTTTGATTTTAAATAGCTTTTTATTTAAAATAAATGGGTTATTCAAATTTTTCAGGTTATGAAAAAAAAATCCAATTTATACATAATATGGTAAAAAAAATTTTCGTTATCAAAATTATTTGTATCGTCATATCGATCTGTAATTTCACACAAGTCTGTTTTCAGTTTATGGTCTTGGGGCCAGTTTACTTTATTTATTTTACGGAAAATTTCTATTGATCTTAGATGCTTTGCACATTCTTCTGCAAAATACATAATTCTGTTGAAAAAATTGATTTGCAAGTGATGTTTATTTAATTCTGGATTTGGAGCTTTTTGTAAAATTGCAGAGTGGCGACAAGTGAAAATTTTGTTGCTTGTTCTTGACATTATAGCCAGTAAAAGTGTTTTCTTCTTAATTACATTTTCTGAAGGAGATTTTGTTCCGAACAAACTAAAATGAAATTGTAAAGAAACAATTTCCGATATCTGTCAGTGCAACACCTTAAATAAAAAAACATCGATAAACTCTTAGAGGTTCTTCTGTTTGAGAATACGCAATTCGCCAGTTTATAGTTGATTAAGTTATTATTATTGCTCTCAGATCGAAAACTAGTAAATATGGCGGATAAAATGATATATACCGTATATATTAAGGATATATATCGCTTTTTTCAAATCATCATTTTAGCATATTATAAATGGAATCAATAACCAGGTGTAGCAAAATTAATCTACCATTTGTTAATCTGGGAATTCGTATATCACTCAGATTCAAAATCTACATAATCCATCGTTTGTCATGAAAAGATTGAGGTTGCAAAGGACGCGAGAAAAGATTTGACGAGAAAAAAACTGAAACGCACGACGAATATTATTGTTTTTCATGTAAATATTTTGTTTATAAATGGAAAACATTGCAAAAATATTTCTTCAGTTAAGACGAAAACTGATAAAAATCTAATTTACAAAGGAAGAGAAGAGTAATTTAAGAAGATGAAGAAATCAAACGCACCCGGCAGATGTTATCTGCAGATACCTGTCGGCGACAGAGAAGATACGTCACGGCCCTAGATTATCGGACAATCGTCCTAAATAACTAATGGAAAATTGTCATTTAAAACTGTATAAACGAGACTTCTAATTTGTAAAATAAAACTTGATCTTCCTTTATATAGTCTTTGACCGCAAAGGGTCTCTCAGACGGAAATAACAAGGTTTTATAACATGTACTTCGAAATCTAAACTAAATCTTAAGGAGGTTTGATTTCAAAATTAATGTTTTCCTCTGTTTCCTATACATAATGAGAGTTATTAATACCTGATATAAAAGTATCACTAGAACTCAAAAAAAAGAAAGAACATAATTCCATCAATACCGGACGTTATCCGGTTCCTACAAAATGAGACTTTAGATGTAAATGGTACTAAATTCCCAATACACTTTTTAAAAAATTACAATCCCATAGTTCTAAACCTTTTCAAAATATCAGTGTGAGTGTTTGAAATAATATATAGATGTAGAATTCAAATATATGTTCAATATATAAGTACCTTGATATACATTTTAGGTAATTTTAAGAAAAGATGACATAAGGCTCATGCGACGATTTTTTGAGCTCCATGCTGCCATGATGGAACTAAGATGGGTATATGAAGGCGCGAGCTCTATGTCTGATGTCAGCAGCTACAACGGAAGTACAATGTCACTGGATGATGCCATGGAATCTTCCATAGACTGTCACGTATCAAACGAAGAACATGCCACAGAATTCAGGGAAAGGACCACTTCCCTGCAAATCCCGAGAAAATCTCGTGTCACTCGAATTAGATGGAAAAGTAATGAGATTCTTTGAGTGATCTAACATTTCAAATATCAGACTCTTTATATCATATTATAAACGACGTTGTCCTACATCTAATAATAATATGCCAATATCTGACAAATTCTGAGAAGTTTTAGCTACATTTATCGGCAAAACAATCTACAATCCATCAGTATAAACAAGGCAATCTAACTTTTCTGTGTTTAGCGGAAATCTAGAAATTCGTCCAAGCGACGTTTTCTGGAACTCTGACTTGGACTAAATGCTTTTGATAAAATATGGAATTTTTGTACAGCTTTTGATTTTAATTTGTTAAAAATCTGGCTATGTACATTATGTATGATAGAACCTAAGCTCTGATGTGCCATTTGCTAGATACTATATTTAAAATAAATTCTTTATAGATAGAAGTAAAAGGATCATTGACCCGTTTATCAATCCACTTATCATGCGTGGTAGTAGAGCTCATTGTGATGTAGTAAAGTGAAAAGGGGGTCGAAATATCATACCTTTCTTTTTGATATTTGAGATTTTAATGTTTTCATATTTATTTACTATATAGTAGCGTTGGCAAAAATAAATAAATTAATAAATGTCTGCTGGGTATTTTATACATTGGGATGCATCTTATAAATAATTGCTAAATAAACTCCTGAAACGCTTGCACCAGACTTCATACTTTCTCTCCTAAGTAAACCCTAGACATAAGATGATGTCCATAACTTTATTACCGTCTTCCTTGGAAGACGGTATTGTATAGTTGAAGTTTTTTACAGTCTTCGGACTATGCACTTCCTCTCTTTTGTGATTGGTAGAAATTGCATGATGAGAAAATTTTCAATTATTTCATTGGATGAAATGCTGTTCAAGGCAAGGGAGATAACTTTCTGATGATCTATTTTTCGTACGACTTAACAATTTTGCAACATTTCCAATCTTAAAAAAATGACAAAACGAACAACAAAATCAGCAGTAATTATTTCTTAATAACGATATTTTTCATAGCAGTAAATAAAAAGGTCTCTTTAATTTCATTATAAATAAAATTTGATAGTTATTGCTTGCAGGCTTTACAATTTGTTATTATTCTTTTCCCCTTTCTTGTTTGAAGAGTGAATGGGAATCAGCCGAGGTTTGCCGAAAGCTCTCGGCCAGTCAAAGTTTACGGAGATGACCGAGCGACAACCATGGTAGGGCTAATGCCCGTAAAAAGCTAATTTAGAAATACAAAATCAAGAAATTCAAAAGAATTATACGGCCTGTTAAGTGTAAATCTGTTTATTGTTTAAAATTGTTGCTAAAGACGGTTAGCTTTTTTGAAAAGCTCTACTTGTTCAGATTTGACTTGCATGGTAATTGACGAAATATTCTTTTCAAAGTCTACCTCCATTTTCGGTTAACAGCCTCAAAATAGCAAATACGAGAGTAAGGTGGTGGTTCCGGTTTGCGGATCTCAGTAACAGACATTTTTGAATGAAACTGACGACAAGCACTTTAAATAATTTCATAAACTTTATTAATGAATTATTCATTCAAATCTTGATTTAAATGAAATAAAAGGAATAAGTTATGTGTACTAATTTAAAAAAATGTGCAAACCTTTTGGTTTATGTCCGATCTCACTCTAGAACGTCATATGATGTCCTTACCCGATGTTAAAAAGAAAACCGAGTCGGAGGAATAAAAATATTGCTCAAGTAATTGAAGGCAGTGTAAGTTATGAATATTCTTTATAATTGTAAGCTATGAATGAAATATATTGAGATAACGTATTCAACAGTATTCAGTAACACTCACTCACTGTAACAGTATTCAAGCTAAAAAAAATCCGTTAAACAATACAAAATAGGAGCAGAGAAAACACGGATGTTTAAAACATCAGAGGTGGGATCAGGTGCCATGGAGGAGAGAGAGTACCCCGACGAACGGTCATATATCACCGTGTGCTCTTTGTCATGATCGGGTAATAATGAAAAAAAAAAACGTCGTCAATTCAGTGTATAAATAATGGACTCAAGATAAGTATGTAAAACGTCAGTCAACATTTGACTTAATGATAAATTGCATTTGCTTACAGGGTCATTGTATCGACCACAGAATTTACGAAATGATGATTTTTTTTTAAAAACGAAACTGATATTCTTGTATTCAACATGTTTGTCAATAATCTACTTAGTTTTAAAACTTGTACATACGAAGTGCGTGCTCAACTGGGAGATATAAACTCCATATGCAGGTGATAAAGGTATACTGCTGCATAAGTAAGGCAAGTTGTAGAATGGAAAGTTAAAGTCATCACGATTATCACAGACCTTGGTTGTTAGATTACCATTGATGTCTTTTTCAAGTAAAATATCCAAATATGAAACAGATGTGTCAGACTCTTTGATATCTTTTATCTCAAGCTCATTGGGATATATCGTATCGACATAAGAATCAAAATTACCATTGATAATTGACAATACAACGTCGATTTATCTAAATGTCGAGTTGAAGGCCACAGCAAGTGTTTTCTTCTTTTGGACAAATTTTGCTTCATATGAATGCAAAAATAGGTCATGCTATTAATGGAGCACCATTGGTATCGATTGGAATTCCAATAGATTGTTGGAAGATCTGGTCTCCAAAAACCACAAACATATTCCTAATAAGAAACAAGCATCTTTTTGATGTCAACTTCTGAGTACTTGTGTGTACAATCAGAATGTTTTTTAACAAAATAATTTTGCAAATGAACAGTGACAATGTAAATAAATTTTTGATTTCCATCTTTATTAAAAAAGCAGTTGTCAATGATGTTAAAAAACAATCTTATCATAAGGAATGGTTGTGTATAAAGTTGAAGAGTTGTCAGTTTTGAAGCTGTTGATTTTGGCAAAAATCTTGTGATTTCAAATTTTCTTGGTATTTTTAATCTGATTTACTCCACTTCTTGAATATATTTTTGCACAGGACTCTTTAAGTTTCTCCTTTACTGCTGTTAATATCTTAGTGAGGAGTAACTTTGTTTATAAGGATTTTAATGAAGTTTCGGAATCCAATATAGCTATGGTAATTCAAATTCATTTTGGTTGTATGGGATAAAAAATATTTAAAACTGAATAATGATTTTGAAGAATTTCTTCCTTAGAAAAGGAACTGTGAGTATGAGTTTGAATATTGGAATTTCTATATTTTGAAAGTAAGTTGTGCTAATAAATTTACAAATAAAATGTGCATATTTACAACTGAAAGCATAATGACAACGAACTCAAAGTACAATATTTATTAAGTAAAAAAACTTGCTAAAAGAAAGAGTCAATTAATAACTTTTAAATTTGTTTAAATATAGTAACTAAAACTGATGCCTTAAATTTTTCACATTTTACCAAAAAGCTTTTAAAAGTGTGTGCTTTTATAAACTGTTTTCAGTCTGGGTGTGTAATTTCTTTTTATCGCAGTCTTAAAGACTATATACCTTTTAGGTCTGTATATATATGGGGTGAAAGGCTTATTTTTACAAAAAATTAATGCTGACAATGGGAAAAGAACACCAGAAGTATGAAAAGTAATAATATAGTACAACAGATATCAAATAATCTTTTGTTACAAGTAAAGATAAAATGTACAGCAATGAGTACAGTATGTTCGACATAGTTCAACAGATAATAAAATAAAGTTGCTTTATAACATGTAAGAGGAAAACGCTAATTAAATTGATACTTTTTATACAAATTGATACAAATAATAATTTGTGTATCTACTTTTATAACATCCTCTTCTAATATAATGGATATACCTTTTTAGCCATGAGCATGAGTCTATTCTGCTCTGTTTTTTGCCAAACAGATAACATAACACATACTCGTAGTTTGTCGAAAAAGAGCATTTATTATTGAAAATGCCAAAAATATTTCACATCTTAATTAAAGTACATATGATACACGTAAAAAAATCTTAGGCACAAAATAGACAGTAAATCTCATGTAAAAAAATATCTCATTACATGTATACAAAGATAAATGTGCCTAAGATATACACAGTACAAATACTGACATATAAATAACAAATGTATAGCCCATTGGACTAGCTATGGCAAAAAAGATGGGACTAATTCTTATAAAAAAAAGTGATCTACTTTTATTTATGATACTTCTGTTAAAATGTTTTATAAAGGTAAGATAGTAAAATAGCCATCTTTTATATTCTAAAATTTTCAAAACATAAGAGGTGGGATCGAGGAGTGAACATTCACTTCATTCGGGAAAGCCTTTTGGGGAGTGGTTTGATAAAAGAAATATTCCAGTCATGGCCAGTGAATATGTGTTTGCTGTTCCTAAAAGAATTGCAGAAATTTAAAGTATTTCTTCATGCTAGTTTCATCTAGTAACAAATCTTTTCAATATTTATTCAGTTAAAAGATCTGTTACTAGTATTTAATTAGTTTATTGTTTTTGTTCACTTTGTAGATGTAGTGAGATCGTTCTTTTTTTCAAGCCACTCAATTTATCTCACGATAGTTCTGAGAGTTATTGTTCTTCATACTGGAAAGTAATCGATTCGAATTTAAGCTTTTTTCTTTCTTCCACTAAAGGTTAAACTATACCCTTTAATTTATTTTTAGCATTCTGAAGGGTACTTCGTAAATGACGAATAAGTTCAGTGTGTAGATCAACAATGACCAGGTGGTTCAGTGTGTAGTATACCTTCACCAATGACAATATTGTTCTCTTAATTAAGGAAATGAAAGTCCATGTAAAGAATAAATTCATCTTTATTAAGCATATACTTTTTTTTTTATTTCGGATGAAATACAAAGATAACGAAGAGTATTCAAGGTCGAATGCCATTTAAACAATACCAGACAAAAATAGAGCAAAAACGAACCGCAGAGGCTGGATCAGGTGCTATTGAGGAGAGAGCATCCCCTGCCAAACGGCCACATCTGCTGTGTGCTCCATGTCATTAATGTGGAAATAACGGAAAAATCCGCCAAAATTCAATAAGTAAATAATGGTCTAAGAATAAGTAAAGTGTAAATCAGCAGTCAGCATTTGACTTAAAGATAAATTGTATTAACTGACAAGGCCATTGTATTGACCATAGAACTTATAAAATGTTGACTTTAAAAGAGTAAATTTATTTTTGTATCTTCAACTTGTTTATCAACAACTTACATTTACCTCGTTTTAGTAGAGAATGCTCATGCAACTGGAATCAACTGAGAGATATTAACCCCCAAATGCATATAATAAGAGTATATTAATGCATAAGTAAGGAAGGTTGACAATTAAAAATTCAAAGTTATGTTTATCATAAAGCTTTGTTTTTTACAGGTGTGTCAGCCTCTGTGGTATCTTTTATGTCTAGCTCACCGGGATATATTTTGTCGACATATGAATGAAAATAACTATTAGTACGAGGGCCGTTCAAAAATTACGCGGACTTGTTGCACAGACAAAATATTTGACGACAAAATCGAGCAAAATGTCACACATAATATAAAAGAATCGTTACTGATATGGTCTTCAAAATTTCATATCGAAATGTTGTATATTGGTATCAATTTTGAGTGATTTATCTGGACATATCATTAAGTCACGGAGCAGCAAAATCTTCGACGTGACGGGCGCTATTATAAAAAAATCTCAGGCAGCTTTCATTTTCTCAACATTTTCCACGAGTTCCTGTACAGTTTGAGTTCCCAAATCTATTCAACATCCATACACCATTTCTTGTCAAGATTAAAATCTATAAAACAAGTAAAACATATTCATTTTTGTTTTAAAACCAAAACAGGTATTTATGAGATACAGTGTGACACTGGTCACTCTCAATCACGTTTTCAGTTCGGGTAAAGTTTTCGTCGATAATCTTCTTCCCGTCCTCCCGTATAGCCCTTTTACAGAGGTCTAACGGTCTAAAATTTTAGTTTACTATTTGCTGACAAATGTCACGAATACTCTGGTTTACTACATGTTTATTATGCATATTTTGGATTTATATTGACGATACCTCGAGCATTGCACATAATTTAACAAAAAGGTGGTGCTCCGTCAATTCAGGAGACGCCATTTTTCACAGTCATTTTCACAGGAATCGCATCGGAGAAAAATCACTATATTTCTGTAAATACTTTAAATATCATGTCAGAAATTGAAATACATAATAATAAAACAATATAAAGATACATTTGAGAAAATTGTCGAAAAATTTTATAGAAAAAAAAATTTTGGATTCCGCAAGTTTTTAATTCAAAATTTTTGTCGTGCGCCGTACTTCTCCATCAGCGATATCAACACAGCGATAATTTTAGGAGAATTTTTTTAAAATACAAAAATTTTTGAGTTTTTTTCGAATCTTTGAGATACATATTTCTGTGAATTTTCATAAGTATATGACGTCTGTAAACGTTAATAATAGCAGAGTCCGCGTAATTTTTGAACGGCCCTCGTATATATACAAAGTCAATTTTAAATGTCGAGTTGAAGGTCACAAGCAAGTGTTTTCTTCTCATATATGAGATTTTGAACTAATTCTCATCATATGAATGCAAAGATAGGTCTGTTAATAACGGGACGCAATTGGGTGGCATGGAAATTGCAACAGATTGTTGGAAGACCGGATCTCTTAAAACAAATAGATATTATCCATCAGAAACTCGAATACCCTTTTAATGTCAACTTTAGAGTACCTGTGCGTAAAAGACGAATGATTTTTTAAAATAAAATAATTTTGCAAATGACCTATAACAAAGTAGGTAATTTACTAGTTGATTTAAAAAAAAAATTAAATATAAAAAAGCTGTCAGTTATGTTATATTTCCTAGACTTTAATTTATTGTGGGGAATGGCTGTAAATAGAGTTGAAAAGTCTTTATATATAAATAATTTTAAAGTTTTAAACTTTAAAATAGGTCTGTTTAGAGTTTAGTAAAATTGTTTATGTAGAGTAAGCTCTCGCGTATCGATCAAATGAGAGATATAAACCTTATATATGCAGGTGATGAAGGTATATTGCTGCATAAGTAAGGGAAGTTGACGATTGAAAAAATAAGCATTTGGCCTTTTACCTTTGTAGGCAAAATATCGTTTTTCCTCTTATGTTAGAGAACCATACCAAAGGGAGGTAATTTGAAGCAAAAGTGACAGAAAATTATGGATTTAAATCAGCTATCATACATAAATGCTTTAGTTGCCTACAGATTTTTTTCTTGATTCCTCTAGAACAAATACTGTTTAATAAATATTTTTATGTTGATAAGCTTTAATGTGGTTTTAGATTTCTTAAAAAGCACTTCAAATTTGCTGTTTTTTAAAAGCAAAATAAACTCCAAAAACTAGTTATATTTATCAAAAGGTGAAGAGAATTTCAATAATCAACAGTTGTTAAAATAGAGTATATTTATATTAATAAAATAATAATTTAAAAAGTTTTTTTTAATGACAAGTATTAAAAAAGTATTTGTTTAATCATACATTTAAGTGTCATGATAAAGTACAAAACACGCTCTTTGAAAGGCGCGTGGTATCCATAGCAACAATGCGAAAAAATATTTTTGCTTGCTTTTTTCTATCATAGCCTCTGTTCTAAAAATTCATATTCGAGATTTAACCAAATCTGTTTCTGTGCCACTTTCCACATTTTTTAACTAAATGCTCGATGCTTGCTGATTTTGACTCTTAAATCCATTTCTTTTGGTTTTCTTTTAAATATTTTAATCTGTTATAACTAAGCGTTCTTGTCTTTCCATTTATATTTCGCCCATTGCCTGACATCGACGGTATTTGAAATACAAATGAAGATCTGTCGCAAAATAAAGGATTGGATCTCTCTTTAAATAAACCTATCTAAATGATTGCTTTTCAGTCGTCATTTCATCTATTTTTAAACCACTGGTGATAATGTGTCCAGCTAAATTATGGTTTAAAGACAATATAAAGCAAATACACTCCAAATTATTTTTTAAGATGTCCGATACCTAGGCTTTGTGAGGTTTGGTTATAATTGAAAAGATCGGAAGCATCTATAGAAAAGTCTTTAATGATGTTAAGAATGTTACTAATGTACACAACATCTGTATGTTTGTGGACAAATCATAAGATTGGTTTGGAATTAGTGCCTTCCGTCAGACGTGGAGGCTTAAAGAGGCTGTGCTGGGTACCATCCATAATCACAAACAGTATAATCTAGCTGTAATATGCAGATGAATATGGCCACCTCTTTAATAGTGATGACATACTTCCTAAACAAAGAGTTTCCTAATTATTGAAGATTATTTCTTCGTATGAAGATTTGCTTTCTAAGGCTGTCTTTAAACAAAATTCTGGTTGCCCTCACCCGACTGACTGACTGACTGACTAAAAGTGGTTCGATTCCAAAAAAAAATTAACATTCCAGAAAACGTTTTTTTTTTCTTTGTATTCCTTTTTACCCTTTAAGAAATATATTGAAATTTTCTGGAAAAAAGATTTTCCCACCTACCTACCGACCCAATAATTTTACCAGGGAGAGGGAAAGAAAACATTATTTTAAAGATGACCATATAAAGCTGCTTTACGATCTTTCGGCCAGGGCCAACTTTTAAATAATGATAACTTTTGCCTAATTTTATACCGATCCAAATAAGAATAACACTCATTTTTAATTAAAACCCCAAAGAAGACTCCTTTAAAAAATATATTTATTTTTCAATCAATCAATCTTTTTATATAATCCCTTTTAAAATAAAAACCACCCTTTATTTTCTCTTTCCTATCATAGATATAATGACAACATTTTATCAATAAACAGTTAGTAATTTCCATTGAACATTCCAATGTAGAATTGAAATATCCCAGTGAACTTGAAATAAAGTACACCATAGACTCTGCCATGCATGTTTCATATTTGGATGTTTCATTGGCTATATGTATAGACGACAAAGGCCAATTAACAACTAAATGTGTATGATAAACATGACTTCAGTTTTTCCACCGTCATCATTGCTTATTAATGTTATAATATTCCCCTGTCACCTGCATATAGTGTCTACGTCTCCATTCTTATTCTATACTCAAAAGCTACGCTTAGCAATTTTATACCCAGTCAGGCTACTCACGCATGAGTTAAGATTGCAGTAATCTCAAGAACCTTGTTTCAAGTCAGCATTTCGTCAAATCTTTGGTCGTTATAATGAATTAATTTGCGTAAGTATCGAATCACTCCAGGCTCGAATTTGGCTAACCTCTTACATGCTAATTGTAAAGCCTTTGTTTTTGTACTATTTAACTTTTCTACTTGGTTAAGACTAGGGCTCGCAGTGCATGTGACCGCGGTCAGTAGTGGATACTTACCTCTCCTAGTCACCTGAACCACCTCTGAAATTTCCAGGGATCTGTGTTTATGCCCTGTTCACAGATTTATATTGTTTGAAGTTTTAACGAGATTTATTCGTTTGTTATCTTTACTTTTTTTCTTGTCGAAAAATACTAAATTAATTAATTGTTACAAATATGCATAGATGGAGGGTCACTAATCATTCATAATATTTCTAATTTTAATTGTTAAAAGTTGAAACATTGATGTTGATTATTGTAAATAAACTGGTTACAATTTTTGTTTTACCTTTTAGGTAATTGAAACATTAACTGAAAATCTTTGTTTACCAATGATAACAAAATTAGTTGCACAGAAATACATCATACCGCTTAGAAGATGGTTCCATTCGGAGAGTTTTATGACCGAAAAGCATATTACCCTGCTATGATAAGATCAATCAATTCATGTATTTCATAACCTCAGTGCATCACGAGTTTGTGACAGATGCTGATATTGACAACCTGTCCAGTACTAAAAGTTGAAGGCTTTAGAATTCATTTATAGCCATTTAAACAAAGAGAACTCATTTGTTAATAATGGTAAGACAACTTATTTATGAATACTATACATTTATTGAGTGAGTTCGAGGACAACAAGAACCAAACTGTCTGCCTAAGGCCGTTAGGTTCGATGGTCGACAAAACGTATTTTGCCCGAGAACATAGTCAATAAATGTCTTGTTTTACCGTTCATTTTAATAATTCTTTTTAGCATACATGTATCTTGCATTGTCTTCCATAATATAAACCTCAGGCCCGTCACTGTTAAATACCAACGAAAGCAAATGAGATTAAGCTCCGCCTATTGTGTGACGTAAGCGGTCCAACATCTCATAGACAGCGGTCAAACATTTTTTATACCCGCTCAGTAAAACATTAGAAATTTTATAATTATTTTGAGATTGAATACTGTTCGTTATCTCCATATCCTTCGTATAGATTTGTAAAGAAACACATTTTTAAAGGTAAACCTACAGCAATCTTCATTATCTCCATATATTTCATTCACAATATTATGCTTAATCATAATAACTTTTGTCACCATGATTTACATGTGTATGTATTTGAAACATGCCTTCGTTACACTGTTGAAATGTTTATTTAATGTATTTCAGATTACATGTGATGAACATTTGCTAAAATATCTATAGATACGATAGGTAATTATTAGGCGTGTCACTAATTGCAGTGGAGGACTCGGGTCTTGAAAAGGAACGCTCAACTGGTTTGTGATTAGGAACAGGACTCAAAGGGCGAATTTACCAAAATCAACATCAATAAAACTTACGACTTTTCAATTTTATTCCCCTCGATAAATTAAAGTCCAGGCTTTTTTTTATATATCATTGACAGCTGCTCTTTCAATAAAAATGGAACTCGTAAATTTACTTACCAAGGTACATTGTCATTCTTCATTTGCAAAATTATTTTGTTAAAAACACATTCTGACTGCACACACAAGTACTCTGAAGTTGACATCAAAAAGATGCTTGAGTTTCTGATTGACAATATCTATGTGTGTGTTTTTTTAACTTTTGAAAGTTTTCCAGCAATCTATTTGAATCCCCATGGGTATCAATTTTCCGTTATCAGCAGACCTATTTTTGTATTCATGTGAAGCAGAATTTGGACAAAATCTTATCCGTGAAAAGAAGGAAATACTTGCAGTGGCCTCTACTCGACAATAAGATATATCGACGAATTTCCATTCTAACTTCAATTCCATAGATCCCAGTGAGTTTGAAATAAAGTATACCACAGATTCTGACACATCTGTTTCATATTTGGATATTTAACTTGAAAAAGCGTTCATGGTATTCTAACAACCAAGCTTTATGATAAATGAGGGGATGCTCACTCCTCCGTGGTACCTGATCACACCTCTGATGTTTGGGAGTTCCGTGTTGTTCTGCTTATATTGTTTAATGGACATTTGAGGTTGAATACCGTTCGTTATCTCCATATATTTTCCTGTAAGTTCCTAGGTTTAATGAGTTTTACGGATCCGTTTTTTAAAACCAATTTTAACTATACTGTACGTAAAATTAATGTAATCTTCATGAAAAATAAATATATTAGCCTAATATTTTTGGTCACAAAAGGGAGCTGCTATCTATTTTACTATATATAGAAATAAAGCCAAAAGTTATTTGTCTCGTTTTAACCAATGAAATCATTTCAATTGAGATAAATTAATTTTTGCTTGCTTAGAACTTGTGTTAGTAATATACATTATTCTTCTTTCAGGGTAGCTCTCGTTCCAATAGTTTTCCCCATGAAAGGATTTTCATAGGTTTGAATTGTAATAATTGTGTAACATTTACAAGTCAAACATTTATGCTGTAATGGAAATTAGAACAAAAATTAATGAGATTTATTGTTCGCTACATCGTCCATAATAAAAACTAAGTATTTAGGGAGATTCTCATCAAAACCTCGGTCAGTCAATCATCTTTTTAATACTTTGATGGATTACTCGAAAACTCCACTGCAAAACCACTTACTTTTCTATCTCTTAAAACGCCAGGAAACCGCAATTAACGGCGGAAGAATTGGAATTAATAAAAATTATATCAAATAAACCATTATTTGTTTTCAATTGATTGCATCTATTGAAAAACTTAATAATCACGGATTTTTTAAAATAATTCCAATCAAAGGCGTCTAATATTTCACCAAACATCGACAGTCAGGAAAGGATTCCCACGCGACTGTCTCCGACTGAATTTGCAGTCAGCTTTTGTTTCATGTTTTCCAATATCATTTAATAAAGACAAATAAGACTAAACATTCATCGCTTTTTATGGAGTAGACATTGCATGATATCATAAGCATCTGATGATTACATAAGATTAACCCCGGGTCTTCGTCCAAGCAAACATTTATGATGAAATAAAATGATGATCTATAATACTTCTATTTTCCAGCATCTGGCTTTATGATTTCAACAAATTATGAAACCGACTTTATTGTATAGAATTCTGTCGTCGCTTATTTGAAATGTGCGTGGATTAATTGTTAAAGAAGAAGGTGTGTACTTCGTGTTGATTATGATGACAAAAACTTGCAACAATGCTTTTTTTAATTTATAAATATTGCATGTAGTTGAATCGGTGTAAAATTGAAAATTTTCACCCCAAGAAAACCATTGTCAACCGAGGTGCAGCCGAGGTTGACAATGCTTTTCGTAGGGTGAAAATTTTCAATGTTACACTCAACCACATGCAATATTTATTATATTATACTGATTGTTTTATGAAAAATACATATAACAGTCAACCGTGCGCGCAGAAAATTCTGCGCAGTCGCTATTTTTTGGAATATCACCCGTTGTCAAGCACTGTTGACTGTTGATACGCTGGAGGGCGTGACTTCATTATTCAGCGGGTAATAGTATATAAATATTGCATGTAGTTGAGTGTAACATTGAAAATTTTCATAACAGTGAACCTTGCGCGCATAAATTCTGCGCAGTCGCTATTTTTTTTAATACCACCCATTCGTCAAGCAATGTTGACTGTTGCTACGCTGGAGGGCGTGGCTTCATTATTCAGCGGGTAGTAGTGTTTTTTAACAAATGTTTCTCGACCAATCAGATTCAACTAATTTTACATGAAGTATGATATTATATTTTAACAAATGTTTTTCGACCAATCAGATTCAACTAATTTTAGTATATTTCATTTATTATTACCAAACAGAAAATGTTAAGACGAGACGTCTTATGAATCACCACCAACGCCATTTATTAATACACTTAAAAATATTTCAGAGAAGGGGGAATACAACACTGAGACCTGGAAATTTCAGAAGTGGAATCAGGTGTACGGGAGGAGTAAGGATGCCCATTTAACAGTCCACACTCGTTATAAGCCCTATGTGTTGATCACTTTAACGGAACATTCAATTAAAAATTTTGTAAACAAAGGCCTTACAATTAGGATGAAGCACGTCCACCAAAATACGACCCAGCTTAATGTTTCACTAGGAGATGAAATGAAGTCGGTCCCGTGATCAAATTCTATAACGCCCAAAGCCCAAAGAGCGTTATAGTATATATTATCACATACCGACTTCAATTCATTCCCAATAAAACTTTAAAAATGATATCTTATATTTCTTATATTTTTATTTTCATCTTTTATTCGTGTGACAAGGAAGAATAGGCACTATTTAGACTTTGTTATGGAAATGCAACATAACGTATCTACGACGTCATGTGACGTCAAAATCTGAACTTTCCAAATGGCTCGTGCAGTTTGCTTTCCATATGCAAGAAAATCGGATCATGTGACAACCTGCATATCATTGGAAATTGAATTTCAATTTCATTAGTATCGTTATACATGTATAATGAAAGACATAAAAGCAATTTAAGTAAATATTTCTTCTTATCAGGCTATTTTGGAACATATCAACACATTCCACTTGTTACATTTGTTTTTTTTTTCAAGCCGTGGGTTCAATAAATATGACAACACTGAATTTAGCAACACAATGTTTTACTGGACAAGGCTATTACTTAGAGAATAAAAAAATTGGGGCAAGCCTTGTAATTACTACTTATCCTAAAAGACCTTTGTGAGATTCAATTTTTGTAGTTCAATTCCTCAAGATTCAAAAAGAATTACATTAATCCTCAGCAATCAAAACTGCTTTGAATAACTGAATGATCTGATTTTGTTTTCCACTTTGAGATGATGGCGTTTTGACGCACGAGATTCTTTTTGAGGACGTCAGAGTTCCATTTAGATGAAGCAGGGTTGATGATGTCAAGACTATGTGACGTATGAACGCCTTCGTCATGGTTGTCTGCTTCTGTCTCAATCTCCATTTTCTGAACGATTAGTTTCAGCATTTCATAATTACGCTCCATATTCATAGATATCTCTTTCAATCTAAATAAAAAAAAATTGTAATTGAAATATACTTTTTTTCATTGGCAGGAGGATGTGTAACTTTCACAAAAAGTTTTTTAAAATCATAATCCTGAATGTTTAACCTGTTTTTCTGCTTGAAGAGTTCTGTTTTGAGATAGCCAGGTTCCTCGCCGCCACATGCTGATGGGGTTGTTGTCTCTGCTTCCATCATGTCTTTGAAAACCTACAGATAGAACTAACTATGACAAATTTCTTTCATTTGACAAGGGTGAAATATAATGACAATTGCATCAAATCAGAAATAAGCATAATACCTTGACCATTTTCCCACATTTGTTGGGATATTCTTTGTACTTCATTTTGTCTACTTTCTCTAGAAGTCTGGCGGGTAGACGACGCTCCAGTTCTGTATGAAGCTCAACCTACATGTATTCATTTACAAAGTTATAGCTAAGCAACCTAGCTTATAAATCCAAAATAAAGAAAGTAAGAAAACATATAAATCAAGAACTATAAGGAACTGCATTAACTTTAAAGAAATGAATATGTTAAACCTGCATAGCTAGTCGTTTCAGAGTAGCTGTTCTCAAGACGGCTTCAATGTCACCCACAGCTAAACCAATCTACAATAGGGGATAAGGTGATGTACAAATTGGAACACAACCCCACAAAAAATTAACATGCATTACTGAAAATGTTCGCCAACGTATTGATGAACGGATATAAATAACTCTTAGTACTGGCTAGGTAAAACAATCAGCTTACCATAAGGTTGACGAGCAAGATTGGCATCAGAAGAACAAAGACGAGTAGGAAGATGATGGTGAGCGTGGAATAAGGAAGGGTGGCAGAAAGATCGTCAAAATAAGGTTCATTAAACGATGTCATGTAGTCCAACTCCAGCATCATCATCGAGGAGCGGACGATCGACATGAGAGGTGTGGAGTAGGCCTTGCTCTCCTGTGCACAGAAATAGAGAAGGATTGAAAACGATTGCATTGAACTAATTTTCGAGCACCCATGCATCGTATTTGAATATAATGAAACCTAGATTTCATCAAGAAATAAACATTGTAGTTTAAACCCTAAGCTTCCACAGAAAAGAAAATTATGTTAAATAAACAATACATTTTTGTTGTGTGTCTTCCATGAGGTCCTACCTCGTGCTTTAGAAGAATGAAGAATGCCAATCCAAAGGCGACGAGAAGGATCGAGAAGACGCACACGGCCTGTAACAGCGTGGCCAAAATCTCCAGGAACATCACCACGTAAATACCAAATATATCAAACCTACAATTGTCATCTAAATCATGTAAGCGTGCTATGAAGAATGTATACATATTAAAAGATACTAGTGATCTAAGGGGATTACCAGTACTAATATGTCAGTTACTAGAAATATAGCCTATAACTGGTATTTTGTTGCAAACGTACCGTCGAAGAAAGAGGAGACAGTTAAACCAGGCCAGGAACACGGCTATAGCTCCCGCCTCCATGTTCAGAGAGTTGGAGGAATTGAACAGAACAGGGGCGATAAAAATGGCTGTGGAGACGTACAGCACCCACTCAAGGAGGTTATTGGCGTCTACGAAGTACCGAATACGCTGCAACAGACACACTTAGGTTTGTGTTATCTAGCAGAGGATTTATGCGTTTTATAAGTTAGAGTTGAAATTTGAAGATTTATTTTTCTTCATGGCCATTACAACAACGCAGCAAATAATTTTAAACACAAGATTTACAAATCAAACACATCCCCAAATAATCTTAGTTATTTTTTTTCTCTCCATCTGTTTAACCAGGAAGAAATCAAAATCATATATTTTGTATAAATCACCTGTTGTGCCATTTGCACTAGTTCCTTTATAATGTTGAGAACTGTGAATATAAATAGAATTCCTGTCACAAGTCGATACATTGTGCTGATCTGTAAAAAAGAAACAACATAGCTGTCAAGCCTGATATCATTCTTATTATTATAATGTTTAATATCAATTATGCAGTACTGAATAAATGATATTTCACTTCATTAGTGTTGGTTTCTGTTGGCTGTGTTACATTCTGTGTTACATTCTGGCTGATATTGGCGACAGGTGCGTGTGACGCAAAATCTTTGGTGGCAAGCAATGTCAGCATGGCAAGGTACGCTACATACAGAATCAGGTTGATCGAGTGTACCCACATACCATAAGCTCTCCTGAAATTATACAAAAAACACACGGTGTGAAATGTTTATCTATCATAAATGTCTGAGCTTCATTTCAGGATCATCATACCGGTATATGAAATGGCCGACAAAATATCTTTTACGAAGTATCTCTTTTGAAGAAAATAAAATACTTGCCATTTCATGTTCAGGTATGTTCGACATAGTTTGTGAGACAGACACTCTACTCTACCATGGCGAACCATCATCTGAAATCAGAAACAGCCAAAAATGTGTCTTCTTTGTAGGTTTGTTGAAAAATAAGAAGACTCTGCAGCGGCCATTGGATTCAGTACTCACATTTAGAGCAAACATTGGCTGTATATCGCCCCCATTCTTTGCCACTTCTCTGACATATCGTACTGGACACTGTAGGTACTCAAAGTTGTACTCAATCTGAAATAGAGTATTTCAAAATGATCTAGAGATGAAATGATTTGCTTGATATAGAAATGACAACATAATTAGGCTTTAATGCTTACGTAATAATCTCTCCTATGGCAATCACCACCTCCACTGGTGACGCAACGGTCAAGAACTGTCTATCAAAATAATAAAAAAAAATTCTAATAAAAAAAAACCCGAATTTTTTTCAGTCTGTAAATTAGCTTAGTCCTTACCATACACACATCAGGAAGGTGCTTTATCAGACCGTGCATGGGACAACCAAAAGTTTCGGAACAAGTGTGTAGTATTTCATTCCATCTATTCATAATAATATAGAAATGTGTTAAATACATTTGCAATATTGATCTATTTACTTTAAGAAAAAACATTTTAAAAATTGTCGTTCCTTAGATTAAAAACCGTAAAGGCAAAGAAATAATAAACATATTCCCCATAGATTCTTACCTAGCGTGTTTAACAGCTGTCTTTGCCACTAAAGCGTGTCTACTCTCAATGGCAATGTCCAGAAAGCTCTTTCTCTCTTCGTTTAATATAATTTTTGCGCCAAGTGACAATAAGAGATCGACCACCTTCGATTGTCCAGAACGTGAGGCAAGATGTAAAGCCGTGTCCTTTATAAAAAAAAAGAAGCCAATTTATTTCTATACGATTATATAATTACAGTGTATATTACTTCTAATTTTTAGATTTTTAGATTTTACTTTTTTCAAGGTTTTTTTTCCTTAGAAAATCGCTTTAAGGGGGCCGACTATAATTTTATTGTGTGAAAACTACAATAGCAAAACTCTTCATTTTTATACCATATACATGTATAACTTACATTAACTTCAGTGTACATGCAAAGTTTGGGGGAAATCTACCGTCCAGGTATTTATGAGGG
The DNA here is from genome assembly GCF_032062105.1 of Saccostrea cuccullata. Taxonomy (NCBI): domain Eukaryota; kingdom Metazoa; phylum Mollusca; class Bivalvia; order Ostreida; family Ostreidae; genus Saccostrea; species Saccostrea cuccullata. The sequence goes on from NW_026931770.1 coordinate 392,919, forward strand.
GCCGTCTCAAAATACAGGTACATTTACTAGGATTATGTAGGAAAATGCCAATTTTTAGCACTTTAAAGCAAATTATACAAATACTACAATAGACATTTTGTTCAAACTATAACATTTGATGAGTAATACTATATTATACAATATATGTAAAAAACACAAAATTCTACCGTCTTGTTACCAGAGGGGGCATCTCAAAATGCAAAAAAATTAGCAAATTTTACTATTTTTACAGAGTATTACAAAATATGACGTACACAATGGATTCACTTGAAAACAATTAAAATATTGGAGATATTCTCAAGTTTCTATGTTTTAAATTTCAAGAGCGTATGTTTATTACTTTTTCTTTAATAATATTAAAAAAATTTTCATTTCCCCTTTCTTTAAGATCGAGCTACAGATTATCATATCGTCATAAACACACTGCAACGACGTCAACCTACCTATCAGTTGCAAAATCGGTTAAAAAATCAGTTATATCAAATTGTAATTACATTTTCATATCTATAATTTCTTAATTTTGTTTAATTTTAATAATCAAGCGAAAAAAGTTGCATTAAAACAGTAAATACGCTTCATTTCATATGATGCGCGAAATATTGCGCAATGGAAACTATAGTCGGCCCCCTCAAAAAGAACCGTCAGTATTTTTTTTCATAAAATTGAAACAGAACCCATCACAGAAAAACTAATTTTCGTACCCCATTTTTGTTTTTGACATCGAGTATGTTGGCATGGACACTTAGAAGAGCCCGGATGCACTTTGTGTATCCGTTAATGGCTGCCATGTGGATTGGTGAGTTGTCATCATGTGCTCTGAAAGGAGTAAAAATAGAATAAAAAGTTATCAAAACTATTTCCCACACAAGCACCCACATTAGGGTGAAATGAGGGAAAAAAGCTAGATGCATTCTTTTACATTCGTTGGATTGAATGTAGATCGTGATAAAAGAATCTTTATCAAAGAGTTATCTCACTTTTTCAAAATACTAAGTAATATTATGTAATTACGGAAATAATCATAGCGTTAGTAAAAGGTTTAGCAGTATTCTCTTTTGTTGACTTCCTACATGTTAAAGGTTAAGCAATTCAATAATATAATTATGTAGATTATTTTGATCTTCTCATTATGGATATAAACATGACTATAAATGAAGGTTACTTTGAAAAACTTAAAACACTCTTTGGATTAAATATTAAATTCTATGTCTAAATCTAATTGTTCTAAATAGTTTTTCTCTTTATCTTTCCAATTTCAGAAACTCACGATCGATCAAATATAGAACATTTTTACCCTGTGATTTATGACGTAAATATTGACCTCAATTAAGTCTGTCTTAGACATGTTCTAATCAGAGATATATCATGACTTTGGCGGTTATTATCGAAGGAACGTTAATTTTTTTTCTAAGTCCCTTCAGTTGCAGGGCTATAAAATTTGCTCACGTGTTGAAACTTAGTGCTATTGATTTAATTTGACCCACATTTCTTATGCTCTTATCAAATATTTGTACAAATGTAAAACGGAAATACAAGACGATATCGACACGTTTATGGTTATGTATGATTTCTTTAAATACTTGCTTTATGTTGTCCAGGTTAAAATTCACAACCTCATAAAACACAAGGACACTTAATTTTCACTCTAAACAAACACTGTTGTGTCATTGATCATTGGTAACCCGACAAGAATTATTGCTACTAATACCGTACTGGGATTTTATCACAGCCTCAAGTATTTGGAATACAATTCCATTTTAAAGTGATTTTATATTAAATACTTTTCAAGTACGAGGGAAAAAGCTCCTCGCCTCAAAATGAAATATAGTGAAAATTGAAGGGGTTATAAATTTTATTATCTTAATGTCTATTGGAAGAAAAATTATTTGTTTTAGAATGTTTTTTTTTAATTTATAAGAAATTTATTAAATTATCATATAGCCGTTACATTCCTGCATTATATTAACACTTCCACACATGTGCATTAAAAAATACAAGATACTTTGTAGTAAGCAACTTTGAATGCACTTTCAAATTTTGCAGATTTACAGCACGGATGTTGATTTTTTCCTGCATCCTTCTTGAATACCTTGTGACACATGCCCCTTTCTGCATCAGGAGATTGATAATCTTGACATGGCCATTAAGCGCCGCTAGGTGGAGCGCTGTGAAACCGTCACAGTCTGATTCATTAATGATGTTTGGTCCAAGTTTGCTGTCCAGTAACCGTCTGCAAGTGTTGTAACGACCGTACCTACACATAAACACATATACCAAGGTAATTAAATTGTCAGTTGTCGATGACTCTACATAAGTCCACTTTATGTGAGTCCTACCTTGCTGCAAAGTGGAGTGGAGATTGCTTATCCTTATTTTTGGGGTTGACTATTGCTCCAAGTTCAATCAGGTCATCCAACGCTACAAGGTACCCCTCTTTTGAGGCATAGTGTAATGGTGTACAACCGTAATCATCCTTCTCATTCAACAGGTTTTTAAAATGCTGGAAAGTTGAACATAATTTCGTATTAGTACAATCAACAGTTCACCAAGATACCATTGATACCATTTTGACGTTTTTCAACTGAATATTACTTTATAAGAAAGGCATCTACATGATAGCAAGGCAAAGAAGAGTGTCTGCATCCTAGTATATCTTTGACTTTATCAAATATTTTACAAATAAGAATAAAATTATAAAATAATTAAGCAATTGTGGTGACTTATTTATTTAGTGCACCTGGAAAAAATTAACCAGAAAGCAGTTGAAAATTTTCTTTTGATTTTTTTTCATGGACCAATAAAAAAAGTTAAAAGAATACTTTCAACAAAACAGCAGGAAAAAGGGGAATAGTGTTTATCCACTTAACGTACTTTCATACTTTCAACCCCGAACTGGTTAAGTTTTCCGCCATATTTGATGGCAAGGTGGAAGAAGTTTCTGTTTTTATTGTCTTTGAGAGAGATATTGGCGCCACTTTCCAGCAAAAGTTGAACTGTTTTCCAAGCTCCCTTAGATGCCGCAAGCAAAAGCGGCGTCCTATCCTGGCAATCTCTGGCATTTATCTCTACACCCTTTCAAAGAGAAGAAAACAAAAAATATAGCAATCAAATGTAGTTTGTCTATTCGTTATCGAACAGTGCGTGATTGATGAAGAAAGAGGATCCTAAGACTCACTTCATCAATCAGAAACTGGACGACGGCCACGTGATTGAACAGCGCCGCCCTGTGGAGAGGAGTCATTTGTAAAATGTCTGTCATTTTGCTGGCAATCATGAATTTTTCAGGCTGTAACTTTCGCATGATCTGGATGATGTTAAGTCCACCCTGGGCGCAGGCAAAGTGTAGAGCAGTGGACTTGTCTTCCTGAGGACAAAAAAAAAGGTCGTTCAGATTTCATACATGATTCATTATCCGACTGCAATAGATAGAAGAAGTAAATTACGCGTATTCCTTACCTGCTGTACATCCAGAGCAGCTCCAGCATTGAGACAAACGGTTACAGCCTATTAATGAAGGAAATGATTAACGATTAAATCAAGGTATCTATCTTTGTCTTTATAACAGTATAAAGAGTTGTGACGTCATACCTCTGGGTCTCCGCTGCTGACGGCGGAGTGGAGCGGAGTGTTGTTGTATTTGTCAGTGAAGGAAAGTACCACCTCTCGGGTGTAGCCAAGGCGCTCAACTAAACACAAAATGACATTATAGAAACGGTCTTCAAATTTGATTTTTGTTCATTTTGTAAATATTAAATTTTAATTACACTTGCTTAAACAGTATATAAACCTTGATGAATATTTTATCATCAGTGAAGCGTTCTGCTGTACATTTCCATAATTTAAAGATGCAAGACATGAAACTATTGCAATTATTGAAGTCTTTATTCCTATAAGCTTACTGTCACCTAACATACTGGTCGGTCAGTGAGAGAGACATTTTTTTGGCAGTATGAAATGCATTGTTTGATCTGGCCTTATACAATTTTACCATGCTTGATGAGGACTTCCAGGGTTTTATCCGCTGCCCTGATCGCCGCGGCGTGTATAGGGTAGAATCCATCATCACAGCTCTTACAGGGCTTGGCTCCATGCTCTAGCTATATGTATAATGATAGGGGTGTAAAATGCACTGGAAGACTAGTAAATTGATTCATACAAAACTCGTAAATCATTATATACCATCTTGATTGTTAACCAAAACATTTAATGAAAGTTTTCAATGATGATATCATATACGAAAATAAAATAGTACGTTTATTTACCAGAAGTTTAGCACATTCGTGTCTGTCTTTATAGGCGGAGTAATGGAGCGGGGTGGCGCCAGTTTCCCCCGGCATGGCAGCACTCTTCTTGTCCAAAATTAGAATAGCCTGCATCGATTTTAATATAGAAATAAAATATAGTGAATGATTAAACAAGAAATATGAAATAGTTTTGCTTCAGTTTGAGGTTTGATAAATCTGAACTTACACGCAGAGGTTCTAAAAGTCCCAAATCTACGGCGAGGTGGACAGGCGCCATTTTGGCGTCGTTCAGTACGGATGTGTCCGCGCCTAGCTTGATCAGAGTCTCCACTGCTTTTGTCTGCTCCTTCTCCACGGCGATATGTAACGGCGTGTTACCCTCGGCGTCCTGTAGGCTGATGTCTGGAGTATATCACGAACAAAAATTAATAACATCAAAACGTAAGATTTTTTCAAACTATTCCCCCGACTATGTTCAGGCTTTTTGACACCTAATTTTTAGAAATAAAAATGGAACTCGTAAATTTACCTTCAATGTCATTAGTCATTTGAAAATCATTTTAAACATTTTGATTGTACACACAAAGTACTCTGAGGTTAATATTAAAATACGCTTGACTGTCTGTTTGTCAGTATCTATATGTAGTTTTTGGATATCAGGCTTTCCCATGGGTACAAATTGCGCCCCGTTATTAGCAGACCTATTTTTGTATTCATATAAGGCAGAATTTTTCGTGAAAAGAAGAAAACAAATGCTATGTCCTTTATTCAACGTATAGATATATCGAAGACGCAATGTCAAATAACAATAGAAACTTCTTTTTAAATTTAACTCAATATATCCCATTAAACTTGTATTAAAAGATATCACAGAGTCTGGCACATTTGTTTCATATTTGAATATTTTTTACTTAAAAAGGACGTTCATGAACCTAACTTCAAAACTTTATGATAAACTTGATGACTTTAACTTTTCTATTAACAACTTTCCTTACTTATGTAGCAATATACCATTACAAAATGCATAAATGCAATTTGTGTATCCGAGTTGATTCAATACGCAAGAGCATGCTCTACGTATGAACATTTTTGTAATCGGACAAGCTACTGACAAACAAGTTGATGAAACAAGAATATGAATGGTTTCGTTTAAGACACCATTTCGTAAGTTCTTTGGTTGGTTCTATCGATACAATGACCTTGTCAGCAAATACAAACTATCATTAAGTCGAATACTAATTGACATTTTTATACCCATTCTTAAATCACAATTTATACATAATAAATTGTCTACAGATTTTTCTTTTGATCTTGTTTGAGCCCACTTCTAATGTTTTAGAAGTCCATGTTTATACTCTGTTAGTAAACTTTTGAGCGTGATTTCCTTTTCTCCATATCTTACAAACCAATATCATCAGTGATTGTGAATTATTTTAAAATGTAAAAAAAAATTCCTTTGTGATGGAGTGGACATACCTCCTCCACGTGAAGCAATGCAGCTGATAATATCTGTGTACCCCTGTGAGGCGGCATGGTGGACCGCTGACCATCCACGGGCGTCCTGGACATTGATTCGGGAAACATCGTCATCCAGAAATTTTTGTAGCTCGGTTAGGTTTCCTGCTCGTGCTATCTGTGAAAATGATGTTAATAAACTGAGTTCTCTAAGGAGATAAGTATTTTTGATAATAATGTTACACTGGCAAATGTCAAACCTTGATGGGAACAATAAGCATTATCCTAATGACTGTGTATAATATCATTTGATGTTTCCAACTGTTTTTTGCACATCAAATCATGTTTTATTTATTGTTCCATAAATTTTAAATCATTTTTTTCATGGCTAGTATTTAAGGTAGGATTCTTCTCTGGTTTCTGACTAGATAAATATTCAAAGTACATTTGTTTTATGTCTTATTTACTAGTATTTAGGTGTAAGAGATTTAAAAGACAATAACACAAATACAACATTAAAAAAATATTTTAAAAAGTTTTACTATATTTTTAGCGGAATGGTGGCGTATAAAAATATCTTCTTTTCTGCCTCTCAATATTATTATGGAACAAGGAATTTATTTATAATTTTCATACAATGAAAGTACTTTTCAAATGTAAGTTTAATTAATAATAAGGGACTAAAGTTCCTAAATATATCAAATAAATATGATTTTTCAAAGGAATTAGAACTGTGTTTGCTTTTATAAGCTTCCAAGTACAGATTTGAGCCAAAATTCCATAAAAAGTATTTTTTTCTCTCTTAGTAAACGATCAAAACTTTTTGGTTTTTAAAATCATTTTTTATCTTTATGTGACAACTTTACCATAACCATTGACCTTGTCTCTGATACAAAACGGTCAAATTTATCGTCACTAATACAATCACATAGTGATATTGTCTTCTTGATTCTGTGAAAATTTCTTTAATTTTTAAATACAAGAAATATCCTTAAGCAAAAATATTTTATACTTTAAAAAAAAATATTTTTTCTTGAACATAGAAAGTCAATGACTTTTGGACGTTTTGTGTGATGCCTTTTGGAACATAGATTTAGTATTTAGATTTCAATATTTGAAATCGAGAACTTTTAATTAAAAACATATACAGTATAAAAATATTTAAATTGAATTAACTTTACAGTCAATTGATGACTGAATGTTATATATATTAAAGCGACCTGGACACAGTTTTTGTTTCATTGTTGAAAATGCTGAAAATACTGAAGTAAAGCATAATTGGTCATAAAAGTGGACAAATAAAATTTGACCCAAATTGCGTCCATGTTCCTTTAAAGATTTATCATTGATACACCCATCAAATAAATCAGAATTCACAACATATGTATAGGACAGTGTCTAACTCACAGACATTAAAGTAATTGTATGACACGGTGTTAACTTTGCTAAAATGTAACCAAATAAAATCAAGGTCTTAAAAACTTTGTTTTGAATTAAAAAGGTTTCCTTTGAAATAGTAATGGTATTTTTTTTTTATATTTGACTGTGTATTAATGGGCCAGTGTTTGAACATTGAATGCACCTCTATCGGGTATATGGACGCTGACGATTTGTGATGTTGACAGAACACCTGAAGTTGCTTTGTTCTGGTCATAAACCTCCGCAACTGGATCGTCATAGCAATTTACGGGTTTGGGGCACAGATAACAGTATTATTGCGTTTAGATAAATGTGTTCAAATCAAGGAATAAAATTTAGGACATGTTTGTTTGGAGCGGACGGAAGTTTACAACAGTCTGTCGATGTAATATGAACTGATTCGTAATTCGCAGTTACATAGCTAAATATAACAAACTTCTTCGTTTTAAAAACTATGCAACTCATTGATTTCAGATAAGCATATTAATTCATACATAAAAGTGTATAATTATTTTTGAGGTTATCTAAATATGTCAATTTGAGAAATGTTTTGACCAAATACCTGTACATATTGTTTAATGACGAAGACTTACCTTTAAAAGTCTAAAGGATTTATATATATATACACTATACAGTTTAAATGTGTGCTTAGGAATTATAAAATTATTCATGCAAAAACAGGTCAACGCCATCGATTTGCTTTCTTACATAACAAACTTTAATTCTTTATCCATGGCCGTGAAGAGAAAGTGTTAACGCTGAATGTTAAGTTATCTAACCTGTTTGAAATCTTCGTTATTTCGGATATCTGTTCCGTTACTGACAGGGTGTAACAAATTTACTTCCACTTCCCTTCGTGATTCCTCCGTTCGTCCACGGCGGAGAAGTCGGGGTAGAGAATATCTCCGTCTTTTTACCTGGGACATACTCAGTATTTACATTTAAATCAAATGACACGCATCAGATCTTACAGAATTAAAAGGGTTCGGTTTGGTTCCTGGGCAGGTTGTCAATATTTAGGACATAACAGGAAACAGTCTTATTTTGGAATCAACTGTAATTTAAATGAATAGGCAGAAAGTAATAAAGTACAGACTGAGAAGACGAGGTTTAATTAAAATGTTAAAGTTTGTTTTCGTATGAAGATTTTGCAAGTTAACTAAACTTCTCCAGTTAATTTCAAAATTGTTTTCATACTAAATGTTAGCCCTGTTAAAATTGTTGCGGTTTTTCCCGTTATTTCCCTATCATGATAAGGAGCACACAGCGGGTGTGATTGGTCAGTAAGGGATTTTTACTCCTTCACGACACCTGATCCCTTCTGAAGTTTTAGAGGCCCTTCTCCTGATTTGATTTTTTTTTAGCTTGAATGCTGTTCTTTCACATATATTTCACAATGCTGGATAATTGATTCTTTTTTAAAACTTATTTCAAAGATTGGTTTGTTTTACACTGATATTCCTCTATGGAAGCTCAAAGCAAAGCAAACATTTCTCAAATGCAAGTCGAACCCCAAGTTCATTGACTAGAAACAAAAACAAATATTGGTAGCCAAGACAGCAGCTGTTGTTTCAAAGGATACTCTTTGGAAATATCAGAGGCCTTGCAGCAAACATTCAAGAAGTAATGATAAAAGTTGAAATCTTAAAAAGTACTTGTAAGTCCAAGATGTAAATCAATATTTGATATTGTTGGTACCCAAAGAAAGTTCTTGCACAAATGCAATGATAAAGCACATGAATTATGAAAGTCCTTGCAGCAGAGTTATGACCAAAGTTAAAGTATCCCATGTACGTCAAAATTGTTGGTATGTAAATGATTCCCTTATAAACTCCAACCATCCAAAAATTATTATCATGCTTACATTTCCTAAACAGTGAATTGAACAGTTTTTTTAACTCAAGGAAAGGTCTATTTACAGGAAATTATAAATTTGAATAATGAAATTCCTAGCGCCAACCATTCAAAAGTTTTAGGCAATATTAAAGTTTTTACACTTAAAGAGCTAGACAGACAGGGCGAAGAAGCAAAAAACTATATGACCTCAATTCTTTTAAAACAGGGCCTTAACATAATCTCTTTCTTAAAAGTTGTTTTAATGCAAAAGGATGGTACATCTATTTCTAAGCTTTTATTTATGGGAATCTTTACATGGACTCGAGTTGTCTTTATTATTTTTTGTTTCTATTTATTTCTATCTGATTTTCATATCCCTAAATTGCGATTTTGTTTTCAGAAAATAATCCAAAAGAAGATTCCTATATGTTAAATTAGATAAAGATACTTTAAGGTTGTTACTTTTCTCCTTCGATTTTTGTTTTGTTTTCTTGCCAAAATATTCAGTTTGGTCCCTATGGTTTTCTTTCTTTACATTAACTCTCTATTCAAATGGTCGTGGTGTTCCCTGCCATGGCTTTCAAATGTCACAAAATAATACTGTTTTTTCCTCTTACTTTACAAATCATTTATTTAAGGTTATGGCTTACCTTACAGATTTTATAAGGGCTGTCGCTCATCAGACACACTTTACTTTGATCCGTCCCCGTATTATTCCCAATCACCTGTCCTTTGTCGCCATTGTTCTTAACATTTGGTTCCTTTGCGCCTTTTTGAGTCTCAGAAAACACCTGTTTTCCCATTAGATTTCTCTTTTTGAAGAACTTATACTTTGCTGAAGTTTTCCACCTTGATTTAGTCACTAGTTCTATTAAACTGTTACTCGGGGAGTCTGGTACACTATCAATGTCGGTCATTTTGTCATTAATTGCATCCACTGGATTAACCACTTTTATTTATCAATTATCGGTTCTCTGATTGGTGGATCTATTTTGTCGTCTCTCTCCTTCTCTGCAGAGTTTCAGTTAAAGTGGTTACAATCAAAGAATCAAGTAGTTTACAAACAGTATGGCACCATTGCCATTCAACAATCAAAATGTAACCTAAAAAGATCTAAAGGGTTCCTGTGTGATACCTCCCTACCTGAATTTCACAGTTCCCACTTTAACAAGAATTTATCTCTGGCCACTTCTGATCTTGATGAAGATCTAGAGAACTGTAATATGGGGAAAAAAACACTTAACGAAGCTGAAATAAACATTTAACTTCAAATGGAATGGCAAATATGACATATCATTACTACAGTGTAATATTGAACTGATGGACGGAGTATTTAGAACCTATGGGAGTTTCATATTAATCTATCGATACCAGTGTCAGGTGTACGACGTATTCCAGACAATATCTGTCCATGAAGAATAGTTTAAATATAATCTTTAATGCCTTTCAATGATATTTGATTAATTTACAATTGATTGAAGAAATTTCAGTCATATTTCAATTGGTAAATTTGATAAAATTCATTTAAAATGTAACAGAATTTGATTTTCTAAAAAGAAATACTAACTTTTGATATATGCTAGAGCGTAACAATAAAATGAATTTGTATAAATATTAAGACATTAAAAAAATCAATGAACATTTATTTGAGAAATAAGTTTCAGAACTTGTCCAACCCATGCGTGATAACTGCATGGCGTAAATGTGTTTTAAACTGAAGTTTGAGTGAAGGCCGAATGATGTTTGAAAGGGTCAGTTTGAGAACCGACACAAAAATCAAACTTTTTACATATATAGTATTAGCTCAAAGGCTATCTATAGATCAAAACTGTTCTGAAAAATAACTTAAACAGTGTATTTCCTTTTGAAGTTATGTTTTCACTGACTATCAAAAAACACCTAACTACCAGTTTTTTCCGTTAAAATCCAAAGTTGCCAAGATATTTAAAGATATCATGGAAATAAAAAAATCTTTGTTTTTCTTTAGTGACTTGTTTAAGAATTCATCTATACCATACAACAAATGTACAGGTACAGGGTGTTTCAGCAAACATGTCCCGACTTTGTGGTTGCAATATAAAGTGAGGCAGTATAAATGAAAGAATTTTTTTGCAAAAATGAAAACCACATAACCAAACAATTTTATTAATATGAAAGTTGAAGTAATTCCGAATCAATTATTTTTTTAAGACAGGCATTTTTAAAGACTGAACGTCAGCAGCATTTTTCAATTTAACGTCATTTTTATGTGTTCTAAAAAGTCACAATATTTTCAGTCAACATCATCATTTTGTCTCTGAAGTCCAAATATATGTCATTTTTAATGAAAAGTCCGTTTCATTGAAAGAGGGTTTTCATACGAGTACTTTTAATCAAAATCTTAAGCACTAATATTGATGATTTTGGAGATTTTCTGTTTGTATTGTTTAGTTTATGAAAGTCCATAGATCCACTTCTGTAGAAAAAAAAACCTCAAAAACTTATTTTTTTAAATGTAATCAAAACTTCAATGGAAAAAATGTAATGACTTTATTTTATATTGTTTTTATCATAATGACATTGCAAGAAAATGGGCTTTAAAATACAGTTATTATTTTATAAATATTTTATTATTGTGCAAAACTGTAGACATAAAAATTCGGGACATGTTTGTTGAACCATCCTGTATTCAGTATTTCAATAATTCTTTATGATTGTCATAATTATAAAAAAGCCAAGAAAATTGATTTTCGGTTAATTAGATTTTAAGTACAAAAGAAGAACGCATGATTTTACCTTTGCCCTAAAATTGTGACAAACTGTCTGAAGAAGATATAAAGCAGCACGAAGTCTGGCACAGTTGTTACATGTTTTGAAAAACTAGAAATATACGTTAAAGGGTAACTTAAGTAATCATATTTATGTTAAAGGTGATCAGTCAACTTTTAATTAGCAATATACCATTATCAGTTGATCATGGAGTTTCTTTCTCCCAGCAGGTTCCATACGCAACATGGGCTCTACGTGTGAACAATTTCTACAACTAGGCAAGCTTCTGACGAACAAATTGATGAACGGGTTCATGAGCAACTTCTTTAAAGTCATCATTTCACAAATTCTATGTCCTTGATAGCAAATACAGTCTGTCATAATAAGTTGAATATCATACATCAAAATATTGCCAATTAAACAATAAAAAAAATCATTTTGCTAAGTCATACGATTTTCGTCGATATTGTGAAGTTTTGTAGGATACTTTCTTGGATACATTGATTGCAAAATATAGCGTGTACTGTAATATATTCATACTCAAACTGTTATTGCGATATTCCAAGAGCTAAAAATGTCTAAGAGCGTTAAAGACTGAAAATCTGTCGTAATAATTTAAATTTCTTTTAAAAAAATGAATTGCTACTTGAAATAGCGACAGATTTTAGTCTTGTTAGAATTTATTCTTAGCTTTAGACAACAGATGATATGTATGCTTTATTTTACTAAAATGTGCATAACGTTACTAAAGTTTTATTCTAAAGAAATCTTTTGAGAGAAAAATTAAAATCACTTGATTTGTTGGGATTTCCCCGAATTCCACTATATGATTATACAAACGGGTAAGCAATTTATGTATTTTTAACAAACCACAAGCCTAGTCCTTGGTATCCATAAATTGAAATCTTCCCGACCGATAATGATTTATTTTTCTTCAGGGAAAGATGAGTACTAATGCAAATCATTGTATTGGAAAGATGCTTTTACGAATCTAATTCCTACTGGGTAAAGGTCTTGGGTCTTTTTATTTATGTAATTTATGATTAAGAGAACCTCAGTTATCACGTGTTTGGTGCAGATGTTCTTACAAAACGTGCCTAGTCAAGACTGTCAAATTTATCAAAACGTACATAAGTAGATGGTGGATGAAATACGATGGTAAATTATTAAAATAAACAGCAATACGGAGAAAGAGAAAATATCGACACTTTCTTTTCTCAAAAGCTTTCTAAAATATTTTTTTTTAGATTGGCAAATAACGAAAATCTAGATAACTCACATGTACATATTTAACGAGAAGTATTGCAATGATAATTCATTGGATGCCAAATGCATTCAAAATGTAATGGACGAAGGTTTTCAAAGTTTGCTTGATTGTGATATGTATATATTGTTCAACTTCACATTAGAATTTTTCACTCTTGTAGAGATGTCAATTACCATATTGAATTTACAGTGAGACTAACTCAAAATACAGGTGATATTGGTATTATTATTGAGACATATAAAATGTATACATACGATAGAAAAATTAGCCATAACGAATATATAAACTGAAGACCTGTGTCACAGTAGGTGCTGGGAAGAAAAAATTCTTGTATGGCACCGAGTGCCAAGTACGGGTCTTAACTGCAGTCCTATATTCCAAGTAACGGAGTCTTGATATTGAGAGGGAATATTTGAAATGGACATTAAAACAAGAGAGCCAACAAGACTCCCAAAACACAAACTGTCCAACCAATGCTCCTAAACAAGACCAGTCAATCTTCTTTAAAACATGGAATTCGTGTTCATAAAACATTGACCAATCTATGTTCATAAAACACGTAGACCATTCCATGTTCGTAAAACATTGACCAATTCATGTTCATAAAGCACTGAGTTAACATTCGTGTTCATACAATCGATATGTCCATTTAAGAAACACAAGTAACCTCCTACCTGTAACATCCCGGATGATCAATGTTCATCATCCTAAAGACCCTTCAATTTTTGTTTTACATAAACAGTGCAAACGAGTCATTCCTTATAAAACATATAATTATATTTCTAGTTCAAGGTCACAACATACAAATCAATCTCCTATTTCCACAGCTTTTCAAACCCCTGTCCCCAGAGCAGTGAGGTATAAGATCTCAGAAATATTTTATGAAAAACAAAACACATAGAAATGACAATATTTATTGTTGATAAATTAAATAATTATTAACATTACAGAGTCACCGGACTTAATGTAGGATTTCCCGACAGAGTACAAGCATTCTTTGATTTCTCAAGTGATAAAGTATCTCAACAGAATTTGTATTTAAAAACACGTACAATTACAACTTAGCCGTTACTTGGTATTTTGTAAATCATATGCATTAAATATAATTATAATGACAATTAAGCAATATGGCCTGAATGACCCAAAATTGAAATCATGAAACCTGTTCAAGACTGATATATAGTGTTTAAATTTGGTGCAGTGTTCCAATACATGGTGTGGAAGTTTAAATCGGTCTAAATTATTCAAAATTCAGTCACCAAGACGTCACTAAATACATCCCTCTTCACATACATTTTAAATTAGTCATAGTCTGTTTCATGATCTCTGATGTGGTTTGTGAAATACAGAACGAGAATATTAAAAAAAAAATTAATTATGTTAAGAATTTAAAAAACAAATATCCTTGATATATTATGTTTATCACAACAAATATTACAGTGGTAAAAAATTGTTTCTTATATAACACAATTTTAATGATCAAAAAGTACGATATAACATTATTATTAGAAAGATTCTATAGCTAAGATACAGACTTATACATCACAAAAATGCTAATGAAGAAAAAATCACATGCTTTCTGACAAAAATTAATATGACACACTGTAAAATAG
>NW_026931770.1:412500-494957 GCF_032062105.1 Saccostrea cuccullata
GGCCCCAACCTTGCCGCGAAGGTCATGATTTGAACAAACTTGAATCTACACTACCTGAGGATGATTCCACATGAGTTTCATCTTTCCTGGCCCAGTGGTTCTGGAGAAGAAGATTTTTAAAGATTTTTCCTATATATTCCTATGTAAAACTTTTATCGGCCATTTTGGCCCCACCCTTGCCCCGGGGGTCATGATATGAACAAACTTGAATCTACACTACCTGAGGATGATTCCACATGAGTTTCATCTTTCCTGGCCCAGTGGTTCTGGAGAAGAAGATTTTTAAAGATTTTTCCTATATATTCCTATGTAAAACTTGGGTCGGCCATTTTGGCCCCACCCTTGCCCAGGGGGTCATGATTTGAACAAACTTGAATTTACACTACCTGAGGATGCTTCCACATGAGTTTCATCTTTCCTGGCCCAGCGGTTCTGGAGAAGAAGATTTTTGAAAAATGCCATTAATTTTTAACAAATTCATGATTATCTCCCCTTGGAAAAGGGCGTGGCCCTTCATTTGAAGAAACTTGAATCCCCTTCATCCAAGGATACTCTGTGCCAAGTTTGGTTGAAATTGGCCCAGTGGTTCTTGAGGAGAAGATGAAAATGTGAAAAGTTTACAACGACGACAACAACGACAACGACAGACGACGGACAAATTTTGATCAGAAAAGCTCACTTGAACCTTCGGCCTTAAAGTGTCCAAAATATGCCTCCAAATCAATTTGAAAAAAAAAGCTCGTAAAATTTAAAAAGTAGGTCACCGCGACCTACTTTTGTATTAACATGATGTCAAGTCCTGAGATGCATCAACTTACAAGATTTGATGACCCTAGTCTTTATAGTAAGAAAAATATCAACGTTTTTAATAAGTGTAAATTTTGGTCAACTTTGAAGTGACCTTGAGACCACGCCCTTTGCCCCAGGGTCATGCCTTGAACAATTTTTAATCTTCAACATATCCTGACCCTTGTATGTAAGTTTGGTGAAAATCTGCCTGGTGGTTCTGGAGAAGAAGATTTTTTAGCAACTAGTACTTTTGGTTTTATTTTCGTGATTATCTCCCCTTGTTTTAGGGTCCCACCCCTAATTTTAGTATAAATGGTAGCCCTTGGGCCAAGGATACCCTGTGACAAATTTGACAATAATTGGCCAAAGGGTTCTTGAGTTATGGCCCATATTCTAAAAAGTTAACGCACACCGCACGACGCACACCGCACAAATGGCCATAGCATTAGCTCTTTGAGCCTTTGGCTCAGAAGAGCTAAAAAGCGGATCAAGTTTTACTACAACATTTTTTTTTCAATTGGATAAATTGACCTGACTTGTCAGAACCATTGTATTCAGTCATGTATTGCACAGAACCATAACAAAAAAAATTTAAAAAAATAATAATTTACCTAAGAACTAAACAGAAACAAATTTAAAAGACATTAAATGTTATTTCTTTCTTCTTTCAACATTAAACACAAAGTAGATAATTTAATATCATAAATAAAACTTTACACTGTAAAGAAATACATAAATAAATAATAATAATAAAAATATGAAATAAGCCTTCTGATGGCAATAAACTGTATTTTGAAAATACAAAAATCCTCAAACTTTTGAGTCTACTGATGAAAGCTGTTCACAAGAAGAAATTAATCCTGAAAGTACTTGTTCACAATGAAAGATGGAATTAAAGAAATTCTCTTTAATAGAAATTGGTTATTTCAATTCTTTTTAGTCTTATTTATTATTTGAAATGTATTGTTTTCTTCTGAAGTAAAAATTATAGCAGCTTTGAATTATTCATATACTGTATAAGCAGAATTTTAGCGAGGATTTAATTTTGGCTTTATTAGCGAGGTTGTTGAGATCACTAATAATGAATATCGCTAAAAATTAAATGCATTTTATTTGTAAAAGCTTCTTAAGTGTGCATTTTAAATCGCTAAAATTGCATCTCCCTAAAAATAAAATACCAGTTTATAAGGACAAATCGCTAAATTTATTCGCATATACTTTCAATCATTCACTTCTGACAATACTAGATAACAGAATACGCTACAGACTCCAAACCAACCTGGTAGCATTTCTGATGATGAATAACACAACACAGACACATGTAACTATTCCTAATTGTGGTGAAAAATTATCTTCCATGTGGCAAGACCCATTTCAGAAAAAAGAAAAACTTCAAGCATTGCATGACAGCTAAATTGATGACTGGACCCAAACATATACCCATGGAGAATAACTTAATCCCAGAATATTGATCTAAACATTGCCTGACAAAGTAACAGAGTTCATTGAGAATTTTGTCATAATTTTTGTAAAACTATACAAATAAAACTGACATGTCATTTTTGAACATATTATAAACATAATTTACAGGATAATTTTATCTGCAGTTTTTTTTGTAAAAAAAAAAAAAAAACTTTTAAAACGGGAGATTTACATGTACTTGGTAAATGGGACTTATTTACTTTACAAAAAACTGACTTTTAAAAAAAATCAGCATGAAATTTTGAATTGTTCAATAAAGAGCAAATAAGCAGTGGAAGATAATAAATCAGAGAGTCTTATGTCAAAAGATATGGGAATAAGTTAACATACAACAGAAAAAAAGTTTAGAAGGTGAGGTATAAGGCAGAAAAGATATTAGATATAAACCATCACTGCTTGGCAGCCATCTTGGTTACTATAGAAACATCTCTGACCTGAAGAAATTCTCAAGTTTGAAATACCCTGTTGAAAAATCACACAGTAATTATGATATAATACAAAGTTCTTCTTTTATATTCTTAACACTCGGTTACTGACAGAAAAAATTTCTTTCAATTCTTATAATTATATTAATTATAATTATAAGTTACCTGAATTACACTTGGTTCATTTCCTCCAGTTTTATACAAGGTGAAAACTCGCTGTCTCTACAATATATAGAAAATTTTACACTGATGGTGTTTACAAATAATGTTAATAAACACAACTATCAATTTATTTATAATAATGCAAATATCCATGCATTCATAAAATTTCAACTACAATAATAAAAATTGTTGTTTCAGCAAAAACTAAAATATATAATGGAACAGACATTAAAAGGCTTGTCACTTTCAGATTTTGCTTAATCTTAAATGGAACATGTAATATTAAGAAAGCCTGTGAGAAAATTATTGATGTCATTGTAAACAACACAAAATCCCAGTGTTAATCTGTAACTACATTAACCGCAGTAAAGATAATTTAGATTCTCTACAGTATCCATAGCATCGATTTTCCCACTCTTCTATATCTACTATCATTTAAAAAATAAAATTAAAGTGAATTAAAAAAGATTTTGTTATGAAAGATATGTGTGTATGAATGTAAATATAAGAATTAACAGACATTTTAAGCAAAACTCCAGGTACATATGAGGGTATCTATTGTCAATGTAACAATAACATCTATTTCAGTAAAATCAAGAGCTGTGCCTGTCAGACTCTTTATAGCTTTAGACTGGAACTGTTGACATTCTCTATTTCAGATAAAGCCTTTAAAATACTCAGTTCAACCTTCATGATTTCCTAATTGAAATTTCCTGTAATTTAACTCAAGTAATGTGAAAAAAGAAATTGTATTTACATTGTCAAAATAATGAGATAATTATAAATTGATTTTTCCCCTCTCTGTAAAGTAAATCAATCTCAATCAAGAGGGAGATCTGCTTTATGGGATGTGGACATGCTCTTCCCCTGAATACACCCACAGGTTATTGATAGAACAGTCAGACACATGGGGAGGTAGATCAAACAGTCTGATACATCAACATCAAAAAGATGTGGAGACAAAAGATGAGAAAACAGAAATCAAATCTGGATGTCAAAGAGTGCACAGATGACACCACTAATAACAACAGGCTTACAAGACAAAATTGATGCATTAAATTATGAAAACCACTCTGTAAAGATGTTTGCTATATGCAAGCAATAGGAATTAAGGTAAAAATTCTTCACAAAGCTAGAAAAAAAGCATGCTAGTTTAAGGTAAAAGAAAGCCTACAAAGAGGAAAAGCAGAGGTAGAGATTTGTCATTTCATTAAGTTTAAAAAAAAACACCTCTAGCACCATTGTCTAAGCTGTAGTAGCCTTGTATTCATGCAGTGATATCTCAGTCTGTACAGTACTTACCCAGCATCAGCTTCCTACACAAAGAGCAAGTATACAACTTAAAAACCATGCAATAAAATCTCTCTCACACCTTGTACAATACAAATAATTAAATGTTGAAAAAATTTACAAAAACGTCAAAGTGATCATTTGATGCAAACTTTACAGACACTAACAATTATAAAAATGTAGTCCACTTTAGTTTAATTTCCCTATAATAAATTGAAGAGTAGAAGCTTTTAACCCCTTCCATGGCAAAGATTTTAAGCATTTCTAGTTAAATTGATATTAAGATTTCAATGCATTTTTTCAGGTATTTCTTGCAATTTTTGTTTATACTAATGTATGTATTTTCTGAAAGTAGATATTGTGTAGTTTCTGAAATTGATTATAAAAATATCATTTCAGTTGCCATGGCAACAAAATAAATCATAATTATGCTGGAATTTCCATTTATGCAAGAATGAGTTTCATTCTACTTTTTTTGCTTAGTCAAATATATTTTAAAATATTTTATTGTTGTGTTGAAAATTTTGAGCATGTTGTACATTTTTCTAAAAACCAATTTTAAGGATTTTGGCTGGATGGGGTGGCGTTGGGAAGTAATCACCAGAATTTAGCATTTTTACATATTACATGTTACCACTGCATTGATTGCGATAATGACAAAATTGCTCAAATAGTGTGCAAAGTTTAAATCAAGCTAGCAAAAAAACTGGTACAATAAATAAAAAAAATTCTGTATATTGTTTTATCGCTATTATTTTCTCTTTCCAACGATGCAGATATTATACTGATATTTGCAGTATTTAGGAAGTTATGAATGTTTGTTCACACTATTCCTTTTTTTCAAGTCAGATGCGTAGAAATGCAAATGAATCAATTCAAACTCAAAAGAATGCATACAGTTTCTACTGTGAAATCTTCATTGTTCATGGGGGGCTAATGTTGATGAAATTAGTATTCAACTTTAACTACCAATTTACATATACATGATGATGTTATTTTGTAAACACATTGATTCAGTGAATCTACCGTATAAAAAAGTAACCTACGACATAACATCACAAACACGAGTACAGGACTAATAAGTAAAAGCATTTCTAAAAGAATCACTAATGACTTAATACCATATTTACATTTACAACCTTAAAATTCGTCATTTAGTGAAAGTCTGCTATTGAACAACAAACAACAAATGGTTATCACAGATTTTCTGCCATTAAAACTCGATAAAAATTCAAATCCCAGAGGTCAAATAAAAAGTTCTTGAGAAGGTCACACAAAGGGATAATATCGTAAAAAGTTCATCTGTACTTAAACAGAAGTGATAAATCATTGAAAGTGACATCAATGATAGATCTAATATCTATAAAGTACATTTTAATGGCTTATTTAACACTCGGTTTAATCAATGTGCTTCAATCAGTGGATGGGGGAATTTTGTCACAAGTCCAACCTTTCATTGTGTCTACCTGATGCAACCTTACCCAAAATTATACGTCTACATAATCAATTATACATGTACCATTGAGATTTACATTAATACAGTTTCATGAATTTAAGATCATGATTGTGTAAATATTTTATGAGGTAGTCAATATTAAAAGTGTTATGATACAGCAATACACCAATCATACTGATTGCAATTTAAGGGCTCACAATAAAATTGCCATGCATGTATCATGTTACAGTATATGATAACTTTTTGTTTGAAACTTTAACATAAAACCTAATAAATATTTATGTTTTAAAATGACTGAAAACAAGGTAGCAAAGGAAATAATACAATGTCAAGACTCTTAATCCACCTTTTATAAACTTTGGTCAGGGGTATCAAGATATTCTTTTTAGACTCTCTATAACTGTGGAGGTTAGCAATAAATAACATGTAAAGATAACAGTCAATTCAACTGTTGACAGGTGTATCATACAAAGTACAGAAAAATTATTTCTTTTCTCTTTCACCCATAGCATTTTCAAACAAAATACCATTTTTTTTCAATTTTTCAAGTACTATAATTCTCCAGAGACTGGTAATGCTATTGAGCTGCTTTTAACAATGCATATTTAATACACTCCCATTCAGTAGACATATTTCTTGTAAATAAAATATTTAAAAATATTACTTGATTACATCAGCTGAAATTAACGTCATGATGGCTTTTTTTTTTTAAAATGCTGCCACTTTGCTAAGAAAATCAATATTAATTAATCCATAACACTATTTCCATGGACCTATTTTTTTTTACGTCCAATCTCTCCGTGTGATTTCTTTTCTTTTTTTCTAATTAAGCATGCATGCACTTGCTTATAACTCTGATGAGCCAGTTGGCTTACGGAAATAATGAAACTTGAAAATTTGGCTTAAATTGATGCTGACCTTATTGATTCAGGACAAATTACAGACAAATAGAAGATCATCAACTTTAACAGAATATTCCAGTCACTAGGTAGCCATTACTGACCTGGTTCAGAGGAGCAATGTTCTCTAAGCAGCCATTGGAATGCTTCTCTGGTTTCTCTTTTCTAGGTGAGGTATGCACTGAGGAGGTATCATACGGCTTAGGACCCAACCAGCTCAACACTACAGGGAGGTATACCAATCCATGGAACAGCCCAAACACAACCACAGTGAAAAATACCTAAACAAAGATGTACATATAATAAATACTAATGTTTGAACTCAACAGGGAGGGAGGCCAATCCATGGAACAGCCCAAACACAACCACAATGAAAAATACCTGTACAAAGATGCACACATAATAAATACCAATGGCTGAACTCAAGGGAGGGAGACCAAACCATGGAACAGCCCAATTACTTGGAAGATTGTAGTGACTAACCTTGAAGAACAAAGAGAAGCCGTAGCTGTTACTGTTTGCAAGGAGAACAAAAGCCAGGAACGTACTGAATCCGCCATTAAACACTGCAGGCCCTATCTCTGTCAGCGCCATCACTGGACGTTCTAAGATAAAAAATTACGTTCTAATATATGTACATTGTCAGGCTGTCCATGACATGAAGTCAAATCTCTTTCACAGTTTTCAAGTTTTTACTATTAACTATTCAATTATTATCTTTTATAATTAACATTTCACTATGATGAAATCTATCAGCACTTATTCAGAGAAAAAGGGCCCTCCTATTATAACAAGCTTACCATTTTTACTGCCAGACACCGTCATAAAGGTGTGACCTATGTGTGCAGAGTAATCCACAGCCAGACCTACACACAGGGTCAACAGAATACTGCTAGCGGTGTCTATAGTAACACCCCAGTAATACATGGTCCCAGCCACATCAACCTACAGGCAAATACACAAATAATAACTTGTTGCACATATGTAATGTCACATAGTTTTTTCCTGTCAAAAGGTCGCAAATATACGTGGTAATCCTAAAATTGTCACTACCTGGTTGATGAAAAACACATGGTTATGTGGTGGACTTAATAGCAGAGTAAACTTAACAGAAATGTAAACTATTAACTTACCAGAGTAAATATGACACAAGAGAACACTATCATACTGGTCCATATATTGGCAATCAAAACCAGAGTCACAAAGAACACACATGCCCCTGCCAAAGCCAGATTACGGTACAACTCTCTCTGTAAAACCTACACAATGGGAAAGATTCAGTACATGTACATTAATTTCATCGAATTATCAGAAAACTTGCAAAACAAAATGCGTCAACCACAACTGCTGATGAAGAAGCTACAGAATATAATGACCTTATTTGTCTCGTAAGTCAGATACTGGGGACAATAAGGGAAGCACATCCCCTCGGGTAGTCCCGAGTTATCTGTGATTTTGCGTAGATTTTCCATTTCTTCAATTTCTGCCTGTGAGTTTGGCTGACTGGTGTGTCTTAGAGAGAAGTACATAGCCTACAACAAAGAGGTGAAAATGCTGGACATCAGCAGAGAAAATATATATCAAGCTTCACCAAACAGAACAAAATCCAACTCTTTACGTCTTAGCGAATCCTCTCTTATTTATAACATCACTGTTGCCTTACCTTAAGTATTGGTGGGTGAATTGTTTTGTCGAATTTGACAAATCTTCTGAAGGCCTGCCCTACTTTGGTCTGCTCTATAAACTTCAGGGCCAAGGAATCAAATTCATGCTCATCATATGGATAGTGATCTAAAGGAACCACAAGTCAACAAAACATCATCACTATTTTAGCATTATTGCGTTCTGACATCATACTTGTACTATTTCAATGTTTAATAACATAAAGCACATGAAATACATTAAATCCTATTTACCTTTTGACTTAATTAAAAAGACTATTTTTAGTTAGAATAATAATGATTATCATTTCATGCATTTATCCACAAGAACTTGACATACTGTATTTGGCCAGATTTGAATCATTTCTACTTCTCAGCCAAGCAGTAAATGCCGGGAACCAGCTAATGAGTGTTCCGTTCTCCACCCCAGGATCAGCTCGGATTTTTGCTAACATGTCATTTAAGATCTTCTGGCTAGAGCCATAATGTATGTCACCTAAAAGAAAATTTAATCTCTTCCATGATAATAAACTTTGAAATTTTTAAAATAAACATATTTCTCTAATCATAATACTGTTCAACATCAATTCAGCATAAAAAATATTCTTATTTATCTAATCTTTTTGCAGAAAACCTGCGAAAACAAAATATTTACATGTACTAGAAATCTCAAAATAGACAGTAGCTCAATTCAACCTCAAAAGGCCAATTTACCACAAACAAAACTGAAATTGAATTTATTTCCTTTCTGTCTTGTTTTTTTTTCAAGTATAAATATTTAAAACCAAATCCTTAAAATTCACACCAGATGTTTTTACTATTTACCAACAAATGGCCTGCCAGACACAGAGATGGATGATGATCATGAATAACTTTCCAACTTAAAAGCTCCTTTTATACTCTATGATCAGCATAGTTTTTGTTACCTTACATTCTTTTACCAATATAAAATTAAAACTTACCACAGTAAACATTTACATCCACCCCTCTGTCTGGGAAGTACTTCTCTTGGGCCTTGGCAAATTTGTGGGCATAGGAATCAGACGGGATGTACATAACTAGGTCAAAGTCCTGCTTTAGGTTATAGAAGCCATAGATATTGACCCCTAGCAAAGACGCAGTCACAAACACAACTAAAATCTGTAAGAAATTCAAAGTACCAGTAAAATCACATCAAAATATGCATACCATTTATTTAAAGAATGAAGTCTTCACCTCCATCAATTACACTTGAGAGAAAAAATATATGCATTCTATATTTCACAGAATGAGTTACTATGAACATTTCAATTTTCTACTTGGTTTTTATCCTTAATTTTTTTTTATCTGCTATGAATATTAACTGACCTTGACCGGAATCTTCATCAGAAATGGTCCAAAATATTCCTTAAAAGCTAAAGCCAGAAAATTTTTCTGACTACATTTATTGGGTTCAAAGGTTTTGTAAGCTAGACAACACAATATGGCGTCTCTCCGAGCCTTGATGCGTTTCTGATCCAGAGTCAGACAGGCCACAAAAAACGTGGACTGGAGGATAAATAAAGCCAGAATTCCAAGGGCCGCATCAATACAGAAAGCACTCAGGCCTGGTATCACCTACAAATGACACAAATTACAGGTATCATAATTTTAGGGTTTCAAACAATAAATGAATTATTTTAAATATAATTCTCGGTTATTTATATTTTTCTAGAGAAAAGCGTTATTCATTTTTTTTTTTTGCAATTTGATTCAATTTCAAATGAAAACTGTGAATTGAATCAATTCATCACTTCTGAAAGTCTTACAGTTGAAGCTCCTATTGCAAAGGCCACAATATCTGTAATGGAAGTCACAGTCACTGATACACCGGCATGTTTCATCGTCATGGCAATCTGCTTGGGGAGGGGGAGCTGGCATTCCTCGGGGGTCAGATTCTTCCAGGCTTCCACAATGACAAACATATCATCCACACCAATGCCTTAGTATAAAGGTCAAAGAAACATGAATCAAAAGTTCAAATAAGACAGCCAATCAAGGCAGAGTTCAATTTAAAACAACCAATCATGTCAAAGTTCAAAAAAGACAGGCATTAATAATCCAGTCAAAATTAAAATAAGACAGTCAATCAAATAATGTTCACTAATAGGTGCTATTTCAAATTATTATATCTCCAGTATGAATAATTGCATACAAATAATGTTCACTAATAGGTGCTATTTCAAATTATTATATCTCCAGTATGAATAATTGCATATAAATTTTTTCATGGAAAAATTACCTAGCAAAAGAAAAGGCATAAGAGCATGTACAGGACCATAAATAACGCCAAATGTCGTAGCTAAACCATAAGCAAAACCAATGGACATCCCCACACTCAACAGTCCTGCTAGGGACAGCAGAAGCTGAAAACAGACAGACATACATACAGGACAACAAAAACTACATTCTAATCATATTATTACATTAGCAGAGTACAGTTATAGCTAAACATTTAGTTGGCTCATATTCATAATAAACTAAATGTTTTACCTTATGTTCTACAAGATTAAATCTTCCAAGAGTTAAGATGACAAAGATGAGGACGATGCAGATGCCGACAGACAGAAGATTAATGTCCTCATTAACAGCTCCGTATCCCTCGTCATCAAAACTAGAGAAATAACAAAACAAAATATATAGAGAACAAAATCAAATGAGTGGGGGTGCATCACAAACGTATATCTTATAACCATTTTGTTTGATAAAATTTTAAGTTTTTACAGCTAGATTATCTTTCAGCACACAGTTTTAGCATTCCATTGCAGACATCCCTAATTCTCGCCATTGTCTCAGTGAATTTTACCTGCGAGTGGCATACACGTATATCTCCTGTAAATGTTGATGACCTTTTTGTACTGATTGGATGACCTCCATCTCCCAGTTCATAGCCACTGACCTTGTCTATTGGCAAAAAGAAGTCAGAAAAATAAACAAAGACTAAAATACATATTTATCTGCATCTACCATTGTCAGCAAAATTAATTAGAATGTCCTAAATGCCAAGGACAACTCAGGAAAGATAACTCTTACCTCCTCTTCATCTTTCAAAAGAAACAGCATGGAGGCTGCCCCTGCCGCGATGATTTTACCTTCCTCGTCAAATAAAATATTCCCTAGCACAGTGGTGACATCCAGCTCATTATGGAACAGTGGACTGAAATCAAACCAACAGATACACAGATACATTTGATATTTTCATTGGATTTCATTTCATGGATATACATGTAGTGTATGTCAAATAAAGGAAAACAATTCACTCCTTTACTATAGAACACTATTGAGTACAAGGGACTTTGTCACAAACTCCAAAAATAGGCCACATAAAGTCCATGACTTCATAGTCTTCCACATGTTTTCTATTTACAAACCTGTATTTGATATTATTTATGTCATTTAAGATATCATTGTAGGTCAAATGTGATATGGCAGTTTTGTTGTATGACCAAATCTCCAAAATGCTGTTAACTTTGCAGTGGGAACCAACTCTGGAATGGAAGGAATTATGACATTTCAATTCAAGATATATTCTATTTTTTGTTTTCAAAAAAGACATTGTACAGGTTTTTGTATAATTTGACTTTGACCTTATACCTATACCCCGTCTATATTCTATAGAAGATGATGACCCTATACCTTAAACACATGGACTGATAGGAGTATCCATCTTTGTAATAGGATACTGCTTTTTCATAAATATCTAACATCTGAAAGATTAAACAGAAAATCAAGTAAATATAAAAAGATAACACACACAAAAAGCATTTCATACACTAATATTCTTAATGAGATATTAAATTACCAATTGATTACAGTTAATAAGGGAAAAATTGCCAGATAAATTTTATTTTTTGGCAGCAGGATATACAGATTAAATTTCATTACATTTTTTCAGTTTTATAAACATGATAAACTTCTTACAGCGTTCAGTGATCTTGGTGATAGAATGTTGTTTTCTACAGTGATTATCTTTGCGAATCTGGTGTCTGGTGGAAAGTTCTCCATCACCCATTTCTTCTCCTTCTGTATGCGGGAGTAGGATGGCACCCATAGCTTCTCTGTTATATCAGTCTCTGTAAAATTGGCCATACCAAGGGAGGCAATTCCACAGACCACAAAACTCAGCACAATGGTCAGTATAGGATATGTCCCAACAAAATGTCCAAGGCTGAAATCAGACAATTACCTTGTAATATTTTTGAATTTGTCTCCCATCATGCCCAGTGGTAGAGAGTGTTTATAACACTAGATGGTTCTTTTAATTTAAAAGTTCATTTTGAAAACATGACATAATTTTTCGCAAATCTTAGCATGACATTTCCCCCCAAATCTAGAGATCTACTACTTATTTTATCAGATCTATTGAAAGGCGAAAATGTATAACTGGACTGGGAATTGACCCGTGACCCCTGCATCACTAGTCAAAGAGCTCAGTTTAGGTTTACATTGAAAAAAATCCTTAAAGACAGGTAAAATCTCAATTAGATATCCTAAAAATTCTCAGTCAGATGATCAGCATTTTCTCGAGTGCAACACTTAATAATGTTATACTTTGGACTTTTGGCATATACTTATTGGTGAAATCTACAAATTTAATTCACTGCACTAATGACTTGTGTGTATCATGTATAAGGTACTAAATCCACTAAAACGTTCTACTTACTGATAAAAGGCTGTTTCTAAACTCCATATTATTCCATGGCTGATCCTCTGTAAGCACATGCCACGCTTGCAAGTCATGCTACCGTCTGTTTTTTGGTGCATTTTTCTTCCGTAATTGTTAAAAAATCCTTCAACTTCTAAAGTTCACGATCGTTTTCTTCCAGCCCTCCCTCTATACCTCAAGCGTGACATAATTTATCAACTGTAGACAGTCAGCCTCTATTTTCTATTTTTTTCCTTGACATCGCAACATCGGAAATGCGATATGAAACATACTAATCGATCCGATCCGGGACAAGATATTGATAATCAGATCTAAGGAAAAAAGATAAATTATGATTATGTGAATAAAAATGATCGAAACAATATGATAAAAGTAGCGTTTTGTCAATAAAACACAATTAAATTCAGTTATCCTAACTTTACTTATGACTATTGACGATGTGTAAAGCTACAGTTCAAGACAGACACCCCCCCCCCCAAACAAACAACTTTTTTTTTATAAATCAAAATTATTCAGCCATAATATGCTTAATGAGCACTCTGTTGTGGGATAATATACATGTATATAAAGTCTGTCCCATCAAGCTATATATTGTCACCACTTTTCGCAATTATATTTACATGTATATATGGCCAGATAAAATTAATCTTTAGATTCTCATCCCCGCCCTCCCCTCTCAATACGTCCCGCCCCAGTGTTTTTTATTTCGATTTTTGAGTGTTAAAAGTATTTTTATGTATTTTTATTCAGCAAGAACTTGGATGAAAGTTTAAGAGTTATCTCCCGTCTGTATTAAAAGTCGCGTGCCGCTATTTATAGCAAAAGAACCATGTGAAGAATGGAGAAAAATTGGCAATAAAAGCAGCAGAAAATAGAATTTGTCAGTATAGAGAAATCAGAGATGAAAAAAAAACATAAACACATCTAGATATCATCATTGGCATGAGCAAGTTTTAGAGAGATTTAATTGAATAGGCCTAGTAAGTAAAAATAGACCAGGAAAATGGCACCTGGTCAAATTTTAACGATCTCTAGCTGTACGTGATCTTGCATTAAAAAAAATAAAACATCGCCAGCAGACTTTAGAGAATAATAGTGCTAAGGAAATGTTTTACTTTAATCTTAAAACTGTTCAGGCCTAGGCTTTTTCGGTAGGATATTTTATAGATTTTGCAAACATGACCTATTTTATTGTGGAACATGTCATTTTAGTCTCAAGAACAATAGAATTTTTTAGGATGGTGGAAATCTGTGATATTTCACACAAAACAGAGGGATTTGTTGGTAAAACTAAAAGATATTTGGGGAAAGACGATGAGAAGTCATGCATGCACAATTTATAGTATCTGCACCTCATTTTGTTTGGCGTGTGGAACACGTGTACTTGATTATTTGTTAATTAAACTATAAATATTTATTTTTTTTAAAACAAGAACCATCTGTAGATATTTAAAAGAATATGAAAACAATAAAATCTATTCATATTAGCATTAACATATACTGAAAAAAAATGTGTACGAAGAGTCCATGTTTTGTTGATACTTTCAATTATAAAAAAATAAAAAATAAAATATGCCCACCCGCCCCAATTTTTTAGCAAATTTATCTAAAGATTAATTTTATGTGGCCTATCTCAAAATAATAGTTTGTTCTGAAGATTTTTTTGAACAATTTTAGTATTAAGTCTACATTAAAGATTTTATTTATTTTTAACAAGGATAAAAATTAGTTTTCATGGATAAAAAAAAAGATTTATATATATTTCAAGCCTGTGTATAACACACCATTTATTCATTATAAAAAGTCATGATTCGAGGTATCCGCCATACATTTTAAAGTTAGATTTAAAGTACAAGCACATAGAATTAATGTTGTGATAAAATATTTTATAACGCTCAATTTATTTTGGGCAGGTATTTTAGAAGTTATGTGAAAATAATTCAAAACATCCTGATTTAAAAGTGCAAAAATGCAGATCAACATTGAAGGAAATGACGAGACTGTAGCTCTACTGGTTTGAATTTGTAACAAAGGAACAATTGCACTTACTTGCACTTGAATGAACATAACAGTACATTATAAATAAAACAAAGGGCCTTGGTTAAGTTGCTTTGTTGGAAACTGTTAGAGGTCAGTCACCTTTTGAAGGAATTTCACAAGAGACCCATGGGCTACAATGGTCACCTGAGTAACATTCTGGCACCAGATTTTCCAACTCAAAATACCTATCGTAGCTCCACCCTACGTCCGGGGGTAATGCTTTGGACAATTTAAAATCTACACTACCCTGCAGGATGCTTCCAACTATGTTTCAGCTTTCCTGGCCCAGTGGTTCTTGAGATTTTTTTAATAACCCCATTTCCATTTTTGTCTTACTTGATCATCTCCCCTTATAGGGAAGCTTGACCCTTTATTTTAACAATTTACCCCCCCCCCCTCCCTTTTACTCAAAGATGCTTTAAAACTGACAAATTGATTTTTGAGAAGTTGAAAATGTGAAAAGTTTACATATGGATGGACAAAGACAGTCAGATGGACAAGGGGTGATCACAAAAGTTCACTTGAGCTTTCAGCTCAGGTGGGGGGTCATAAAACTTTTGATCTCAGTCTCACTTTTTCGAAAGGAATATAGAGTGATGTCAATTAGGGTTACCTTAGATCCCAGTTTATGAATTGCAGGCTGCTGTATTTTTAAAAACCTATGCATCAGATTCAGGGGGCTTCCCCTTCAAGGTCTAAAGGCAGTTCAAAGAGCTAGACCCCCTGCCTCATCTCATGAAGGCACCTCCACCTTTATTTGAAATCCTGGATCTGGCTATGCAAACCTATGATAGGGACATAAATCCTAGCTGTTCCTCATTTGACTCCTGGATTTAGAGATTCACTATGGCAAAAATGAAACATTTTAACTATTGATCTGGGGGAGAGGGGATATACTGCAAAATTTTGAACATTTTATATCACATTTTAAATGGAGATTAATAAGTTCAATAAATCAACAATGGATTTCCCAGTTAGACAATATTTTATTGCATGCAATGTAAAACAGTCAATGTAACAAATATGCCTTAATTTCCCTCAAGCGACAAATGCTTGTGAGAACTTGTTAACATGACAATAAAAATAACACAGCAAAACTTAGTAAAATAAAAAAAAAATCTGATCACAGAAAGAAACAAAACCAATATGAAGCAATCCTCCTTACACAGCGAGCTGCCCTACCTAACATCCATATTCTCACTACCCAGAAAATTCTCCAACCTAACACCCATCATAAGAAAACTCCCTAATCTTACACCCTTAATAAAGCTCCCCCACTTAACACCCATAATTCTCATAACCAAGAAAGCTCCCCCTTTTAACATCCTCAACCCCCATTACCAAGTTAACTTTCCTACCTTTTCATTACCCATAATCCTCATTACCTTCTCAACCAAACACCCATAATCCTCTTCACACAGTGACCCTCTCTACCTAATGCTTACAATTCTCTTTACACAGTGACCTCCCTACCTAACACCCCATATTTTACTTACATAGTGATCTCCCCTACCTTACACCCACAATTCCTCTTACACAGTGACTTCTCTTACCTAACAAGTATCAACCTACCCTCAAACTTTTATCATTGCTGGAATGTTTTCATTTTAAGCAGACTCTTAAAATATCACAGCCTCCACACTGAAGAATTAAAAACAAACTAGACATGTTTGTTAAACACTAATGCTCCCACATGACAGCTGTTTGCCAAGGTGAATGTAGGCCAAGGTCAGTGCAATGTCAAAAATGCTGGTATCAAAAGAAAAGATTGACACATGAAACATGTAAATTTTGAAAATTCTTCAAGAAAGGACAAAATGTTGACAGATCAATACTACAGGCAAAACTTATCAACATTCACAATTTATTTCAAACTTAAGAACCAAATTGCACTTAACTTCTTTGAACTTTGTGCAACATAAACATTTTTGATGTTGAACTGCATTTCTAAAATTAAGTCCCTATAGGTATTTATATCACACCATTTTTATTGTTAACAATTTACTAGATCAACTACGATGTACTTCTTAATAGAAACCCAAACTCCTCTGTTTCTGATATTCCTAAAATATGATACATTTATAAATTATCCAATAAGCAAAGTAATTCAGACAGTTAATATTTACCTCTTTTTCTACATACAGTCAACAACCAACTTAATGATAAATTAAAACAAAAATACAAAAAAAACAAACTTAAACAGCTAAAACCTACATAAAATTGTGTAAAAAAGACTGCTTCATACCGGTACAATTATCAACAAGAGTGGACAACTCTGTCAATAATTGTGATCTTATCACTAGCTGTTGCATCTACACCACATGTCAGTGTATTCGTCTTACAACCGTAGAGTTATTTCCCTTCAGAATACACATCTCCGTGTCCTTGATAGGAAGCTAATGTATGACGCCACGCGACCCCGTCAGTCGCAGAATGTCTTGCGTCCAGGCTTAGGAAATAGGCTTTGGCATTCAGATGCACATAAAAAAAAATGGGCGCTTGGTCTTGCACTAAAAACGGATAACAGGAGGATGCTGCTTGAGACGCAGGGTTAATCTGCGAGAGTTAGGGAACCAAGGTCAGAAGTAAACTTCTCTCAGAAGATAGCCGAGAGGTTCAAAAATAGAGAACTGTCAGATAGAAATGATGAAAAGTAACATCTGAACTTTTAACAAGATCATTTCATGACGAGTAAAATAATTAAAAGTTTTGTTTTTTTTTTGTAAAAATAAACTTTCCATAATGATTTCTAAAACTTGAGTACAAAAGTTATTTTATCCCTAAATAAATCAATTCGTTTTAAGATCAATGCTACAATTTTGTGTGTGTGACCTGGTTCACCTTTCTCACAGACTGTACAAGAAACATTTAAAAGCTGAAGATACCGTGTCATGTTTACTCCTTACTTATTCAGTGCCCTATCTCAAATTTAACATTAATGGCTATTCCTGTGCAAAATACATGATAGGGTGGAATTCCTCATTGGGGGGGGGGGGGGTTTACTTTAGAAAATACCATGAGAGAGTTTTTTAAAACACACCACTTAATATTCATAGAATTTTAATTACATTGCACTTCATTTTGATTCTGGATATTTTTCTTCCATTAGCAATCAACCCTCACCTTCCTAAACATAGCTTCATACCAGAATATGTAATGGAAGAGCCAAAGTTCTAGGGGTAAAAAATCTTTCATCAATTCTTTTTTAAAATATTAACAGGAATGTACATGTATTACAGTACCTTTTTATTGCTTAAAGATGATATTTAAAGGTTTTTAAATCCTTATTTATAGGAATTTTTTATGGGTGGGGGTGGAAGGTGGGGCCAATACTAGTTGTGGAATTCTCACTTCTTCATATTTTATACAGGAATAGCCTTAACAACAACACTGAATCAAAATAATCAATTTAGGCCTTTACTTTTTAAGAACTCCAACATATGAATTTTTTTCTCTTTTTGAAAGAAAATTAGAATCTTTTAAACAGAACAATTTATTTCCAAGGACAGTTCAAACTTTCATAAATCTGATTTTCCACATTAGGGCACTGAATCCACTTAGATTGCTTGGCCTAAAATAAAGGGGCACACCATAGAAATGTCACAATATACAAGTTACTAAACTGCAAACAACAGTACTCCATTTCACTTTGATTTAGGACAGAAAAAAGGCAAAATTTTAACCCCTTTTTTTGGTTAAAAAAATAATGTTTACAACATTTCAGTACAAATCTACCAATACATTCAATTCCATGGAGTCTAAAATTGAAATAGACTATACAAACATTTCATCCCATGGTGAGCCCCCCTTTTCTTTTAACTTTACGCATTCAAGCACTATGATGAAGGAAGAATTTTTGTTCTTTGTTACATGTTGCTATAGGAACACAAATCAATATACTGACAAAGTTTGGGCATGCAATCTACAGATAAGTCCTAACAATCCCTGGTAATTGCGCGATGTTGAGATATGAAGAAGATTTTTCTCAGTAGCCCTCCCGATTACGCGACCCACCCTCCGCGATTGGCCTGCTGCACGCTCCCCGTTGAAGCGTCGCCTATTGGCAGCGAGACCTATGAGCTGGCCCTCCCCGTACGCGATGCCAACCCTGTGCTGGACCCCGTAGTGCTGTGGGGATATATCCCTGATAGCACTTTCCCTTTTCCCCTGGGACCTGAAAAAAAGGAAAATATACTTGTCATTTGGTTTACACGTTAATTTAAAGCATATCAGGTCTGGCAATAACCTTATACTGTAGATCACATAATTTTCGCGACACCTTATTTTCGCGAGATAGTCATTGACTCTTATTTAGCGAGACAAAATTTTCACGAATTGTGGTCATTGCTCTATAAAATCTTACGGAATTCTATTATACCGTCTTGTGTAATTACGCGAAAATAAAGTTCTCGTGAATAAAAAGTGATTTACAGTATTTGATATGAAATATATTTCGAAATATTCTGTCATTTATTCCTAATCATGGACTAAATTCAATGCATGATTTCTAAAAGAGAAGAATTACAGAAAATTCATTCAAAAACTCTTATCATTTTTCTTTTAATGTAAAAGTTGCATCGTCTTTTAGTAAATCCATGATAAAATAATATTTGTTTAAATTCAGAGTTTGAAAGCTAGAAGAGTGACACATTTATTACAGACTCTTGGAATTGCACTCCAGCACTCACCTGTATGGATCAGGTCACACGTTATAATGCAAGGCGAGGCGTTCCCGCAGCGGTTGTGGAAACTGGTCAGAAAACTTGGTCCAGTTTTCTTCCCCAACTTGATTTTTAAAACCATGTAATATCTAAAGAAAATCAAAATTACTTTGAGGTCTACAAAAATTTACGTGCACTGTATTTTTTGTGACATCTTTAATAATTGATTTGCCTGTTTGAAATCAATCTGTGACAAGTAATTTCTAGACTTATAAAACATTTTCTTTAATGCAAAATAAATGGCTCACAGCAACTAATATTCCCTAGTTAAAGAACATCAAAAACTGGCTGATATTTCTTCCACGCAAATAGAATTTGGTTGACAATCCTTTCTAAGACAGTCTTACCTTAAAAAACATTTCTTTAAGATCCGCCTTAGGCTGGGACCAGGATGCCACAGCATCACAGAAAAAAATAAAATCTTGTACGACCCCACCAGGGTTAACGTTAATCATGTGACACACTCCACGGAATGCCGAGTCTTTTTCTTCATTGTCACGAATATTCCTCAGCGAGGTACACCTGTATAATTAACATCATCCACAGTCAGTTCAAGGTCATCGTAATTCAGTGAAATACACCTATCTACAGAGATTTTTTCAATAGATAACAGGCCAAAAAGGAAAGACTTACCATTGTCTGATGAATTGATTAAGAGTAGGTGCCACTTCTTGTGGACAGACAAGTCCTAATCGACCAATCGTAATGGCTGTTTAAATAACAAAAAGCATGTTTATATATACAGTAATATGAAAACTTGTTACAGAAAACATCCTTTATAAGCCTTTAGATGTCAAAGGTAAAGTGTTTATGATGCCAAATTGAAAACAACAATAAATGAAAGATTGAGCATACTTCCTGATCATTATGTAACTTTGAATATCTGGCCTAACGATGACCAACATACCTGTGTTTTCCAGCAATGTTTTGGGAGTGTTCTGTCGATTTATTATCTCTATTAATGGACCTAAAACCAAGCTGATGTATGGCTGCATGTCACTTCCTGAAATATATAGAATATATTAGGTGAGCATTCCCTTGCGACCTACATGTGATATACATATAAAATTACCATTCTTACATGTTTATACTGTATACAGGGAAATTTTCGCCCCCTTTTATTTTCACCCCATTCTCCCTCTTCTTGTTTGGGTAAATTTAAAGGGGGCAAATTCAAATTACACAGCATAATTTCTTAAACAGAACTATGACTGGGCAAATTTAAAAGGTGGCAAATTATTTGCAAGTGCAAAAGGGCGAAAATAACACTGGGCAAAATAACCCAGTATACAATATGTAGATGAAAATTTCTTACTGCCTTTCATACAACAGTTGTGACAAAATCAAATATCATGTAGATCACTGTACACTAATGCAAATAGATCTGTCAATGACTGCTGACACTGCAACATCTAAGGCCATATAAAATTGAAATCTTGGTTCTCAGGCCCGCGCGCATCCGTTTTGAGGTAGCCGCATTGCCGATTTTATTGTATTTTTGATAAAATAAAAAGTTGGTATTGCGGAGACCAATCCGGAAAAAAAATTCCGACCTCATTTGTTTCGTAGTTTAGTATTCAAATATCACTTCCGGTAGCCATTAACAATAAGATTTTGGCTACTTCGTTTGAAAATACATTCGAGGACATTACCTACGATGTTTACACGCTGTTAAGTAACGGATAAAGCAGAAATTTTGACCAGAAATGAAAAGTATATCTGTGATTAAAAAAATTATCTTTATGTTAAAGAAAATTCAGAAATTAAAATTAAAAAAAAAAACCTCCCTCATCTACTTTATTGCCAATAAAATGAAAAATAAAATGCCGCCCTCCCGCATCTGTTTTGGAGAAAATTGGCCTGAGAACCAGGGAATTAAATTTAGATAGCCTAACAACGGCAACCATTACCAGCTTTAAATTAGTTTTTAAAATCGAGACTATGAATTTCAACACTTCTACAGAAATCATTGTTTTTATGTAACTGTATTACCACTCACCCATCTTTATAGAGATTTCTCCAATCGCCCATGTAGCGTTATTGCACACAGAAATAAATTCAGGATTTAGGTTGGATCCCAGTATAGGCATAAAGTCAGCTATGCAGGGTTTGACGTGCTGGAAGCAGGCTTTTGTCAGGTCTCCAAGGAGAGCAAAAGAACTCTGACGAACCTCAGGCATGGGGTCCTGGTACAATAACAACAAGAAACATATATTGACGCAAGCGTCAAAA
Organism: Saccostrea cuccullata; assembly: GCF_032062105.1. Taxonomy (NCBI): domain Eukaryota; kingdom Metazoa; phylum Mollusca; class Bivalvia; order Ostreida; family Ostreidae; genus Saccostrea; species Saccostrea cuccullata. Next base: position 434,342 of record NW_026931770.1, read on the forward strand.
ATCGGCCGCAAACCAATTGATCCTTTCAATGAAGCAATTAGAAACTGGAATGCTTGATCTGTTATTAAAATATCTTATATTTATCTGTTAATTAATATATCCCTGTGACATTGAACATTTGCATGCGACTTTACAGGACTTTCTTCAATACATAATTGAAGAAATTAATTAAATGTGTATTATTAATACATGTATAAGCAAACTACTCATAGTCCTCTGCGTCTCCGTGCACAGTTTGGTACAAACCGACTCTGTCGGAAGTTTGATGTTTTTAAAGTAGTTTTTACATTTAAAGATTAAAACTAAAGTTTAAACTTATCTTATCTTAACCATAGATACATGTATATATAGTTTTGCTTTAATAAGAACGCAACAAATATGTGGGGCTTTTCGCTCGGTCTCAAAATGTTACCCCCCCCCCACTCCCTCTAGATCCTGTTTAAATAGAGAAAGTAAAATTGTTTATACTTGTATACTGAGCGGTCTTTGCTTTAGACCATGCCCAACACGTGTGCTTATTGTCTCCGCACCTCGGTTATGTCAGAGTTTGTCAATCAGGATTGGATGAAACATTTACCCCATATTTACAAAATTTTAATTTTATGATTATTGTGCGTATTTTGTTAAACATTTAAACACTCTGTTTTAATATTCTATTATATGAATGTTCAATATTTTTATTTAAATTGTTTTAACTCCGCAGAAACGCACGACGACTTCAAACTTTCATATCAAATAACCGACCGCCTCCTGGCGGCCGGTAATGATTAGTCGTATCTTTAAATGTACCATGTTGATCAAGTTACTGGTTGTCAAAGTTATACAATATACACATGTCTAAAACTGAAATCTAATAAACAGATGTTTCTCAATCAGAATGATGTTCAATTCTTACCTGCATACACTGAAATAGCAGTTTGAGAATGTTGCTATTGGCGACCAGATTTTCTATGTGATGTTCCAGTCCCTCTGCGAGTCCACTCAGTAAATCTAGAGCCACGATCATAAAGTCTTTGTCGGGCGGATCATACTGGTCAGGCTGGTTTATGTTGGCCTGAAGGTTAATACATTAAAATATCTATATCTAATACATCAAAGATAAGGAGGGGTAAAACACTTAACATAGCTGTTCTTTCTGTTTGCTGCTAAATTTGAAAGTCAGCTCCAAAAGGATATCAAAACTTCATCATGTCACCAATTTGAAACAATACATTTTCAGTATGATTTCAACTGGATATTATTCTTACAAAGTTTTGATTGAGAGTCTGTTCCACCAGGTTGACACATCTCTGGTAAACTGGTTCACAGTAGGGCAGGAAACCAGATTGTAAGGCTGTGGCTACACTGGACAAACACTGCAAAAAGACGATTGGATCATCAGAACATAATAGGTCATTAAAAATAAGCAAAAGTGATCAAAAGTTACAAGGCTTATACTGACAAATATTATCCATAAGTAAGGCAAAGTCTCACACTACACACATCTTTTTGGTAGAGTGCATATCAAGTGTAGTACATCCCATAGGGCATGACCGTAAATCAAGGTGAGCTTAAAACTGCTCAGGTCACAGTTCACAGACAAGTCTACATATAATACCCACCTCTAACAGTGGAAACAAATCTTTGTCTTCATCTTTAAGAATATTCCATTTCTGTATGAGAGGGGGCATCAGCATGTTCACATACTCCTGAAATACAGTCCTATACGTTAGAAGAATTACACATTCGTTGATGGTATTTCCCTTTTACCTTCTGAAGAGTTAACTTACTGGTTTATTGAGATGGTGGCCTACAGAGTCTGCCAGAGTTCCAATGGCATCATAGAGAATCAGAAGGTTTTTGTGCTGTAACATAGAAAATATAGGTTCAATATCTTTTTCATCATTTCCAAACAGAATACAAGAAGACGTTGGTTCCATTTGTAAAATCACTCTTTTCTAAAGCTTTAAAATTCAATTTACCATCATGATATAAAGAAGAGAGAGTTTATTTTACCTGGTACTTGCTGAAGGCGTATACTAGAGTCTCCAGGATAAAACCGAGATATGGCACCAGTTCTGTGCAGGCTTCCTCCTCTAAAGTCGCGAAAGCAGAGCAGGCAGCCTCCTGTACTCGTTTGTTAGCATCCAACACTCGCTTAAGCAACTACAATGTACAATGTCATGGCATTATTTAAACACAGCTTAAGCAAAAGTAAAGTAAGAGAGTTTTCTACTTTTCAGCTACTTCAAAATTTTTTAGTTTTAATTGAATCTGAATTAAATCCAATATTTTTAAAAAAAATTAGAATTCCTTTTATGCATATACATGTATCTATTCTTGTTTCACATCAAATCCTTTTTATTCAGTACTTTAATCCTTAAAAATGTAACTTTTATCAAATATCTGATTATGTACCTCTGTCATCAGGGGTTTAAGGTACATCTCGTGTGGCTGACCGACCACCCAGTGGGCGTATCGACTGAGTGTCCAGCATGTGATGGATCGAACCAGGGCTTTCTTGTCACTGAGGCAGCCAATCAGATAGGGGGTCAGCTCGGGGAGGTGAGGAATCATTCCATTCATACACCCTTCAGCAATGGCCCCCAGAACTAAGATTCCTGATTCCTTCACCTCCCAGTCTGCATGGAACAATGTCTCCTTGAGGATTGGTAAAAGTGTGGGTAAGATCTCCTCACGGAACACATTGGCCAACACATCCAGGGCTGCAGCTGAACACTTCCCTGTGAAAAGAAACAAATCAATGTATATATAATACATGTATATTCAAAGAACTGATTAATCACAAATCTTTATATTTACATCAAAGGAACCACCATAATGAGATTTTATTATGATTTTTTAAGACACTTTTCATGTACATTATGCATTGGCATTTAAATCTGTAAATGCTTTATATTCACTTTTTGAACAGCATATTACTTTAAATAAAACAACATACTTAGATTCCAGTCAGACAAGTTGTCATCATCATCGAATCCATCATCTGACCCCTCTCCATCCTGTCAACAACAAGAACAGTAGTCTTAAAATCAACAACAGTACTACTGTCAGTAGTCTTAAAATTAACAATAACTGCATTAAAATCCTATCAGTTATCAAGTTCATTCAAACTGTTCATGAGCTTTGTGTCTCCTTCTTCTATAGAACCTAAAACCTAATCATGCCTACCTCATCTCCCTCCTGATGTTTCTGGGTGTGGGACCTGGATTTGTGAAATCTTGGCTTGATGTCTGATTCCTTGTCTGGGATCATTTCGTCTTCTTCAACATCACCCTACATGACAAAATATTTAAAAATTTTATACAGGAAAATACAGAGATGAAAGCAACACTAAAAGCACTTCTTTTTCACTGTGTGATATTTTCATGTATTACCTTGAGTAGAATGATGTCGATTTCCGAGTATCTCATTCCCTTGACAAGGATTGGAATCAGTCTCTCTATGTGAGGTTGGAGTACATCTTTACAGATGGGCTGCTCAGCCAGAGAAAGCCAGAACTCACAGGCCTCAAGAGCTACAGAATCATCATCATCCTGTGTTCTCAACATCATGTACTGAAAGTTAACAGGTAAAACATTGCATGAAAATATGCATCTTAAAAATCATTCTGTCAATATATCTTACAGTGGCATTTTTATGTATCTTTGACTTCAGTACCTACCATATATACTAATTAAACACTTCAAAACAATTAAAAAATAATTGATATTTTCTCTATGATAAAGCAAAAGTGTGTCTTTAATGAAGAGACACTACCTCTAAAAGAAGTAGACATTGCCCCATAGTATTAAGACATTACCTCTATAATACTATTGATGTGAGGAATAAGTCTATCCATGCGGACCTCGACTAGCATGACCAGAGCTCTACAAACATTCTTCCTGACTTCTGTGTCTTCATCCGTTGCCAGGAAAAACAAATTCTACAAAAGAGAAGTCACAAATTCTGTAATCAAACTTCACTACTTGTTGGTTTTAACCACAGGTTTGAGCAATCTGTTGAATCTGTTGACTGTTATCTGTTGAATCTTTAACAATCTGTTATATGGAGGGAATTCTAAATGTTGTCTCCTAAACATGAATGTTCTCCTACAAACCTCAATAAAGCTGTCTATGTGAACCATCAAGGCCTGGGTCCTACTGATGATAAACTGGTTTACACAAGCAATGGCGTGGGACCTAGAGAGAATCAAATGTATATACACATTTCTGTCCTGTCCTTATAGAATAGGCACCAAGAAGGAATACTAGATTTAACAATCCAATTTTAATATGAATAGTTATAACAAAGCTTGCCCATGTTGGCTTTACCTAATTTTAGCACTGTTGTGTTTGAAGAACTGTAGGAATTTAGGGATGAGGACATTGAGGGGCCTGGTGCTGTCATTGTCCAGATCCTCCGCCGTGTCCTCACAGATCTTCTGTAGGGCACCAAACGCTCCCTGAAATCACATAAAAATACGAAGATCAATGCTAGTAATCAGGTTTACAGTCCTCACAAATCTTCTGAAGGGCACCAAACGCTCCCTGGAACCCAGTAAAAGACCAATGTTAGTAGTCATGTCTATATTCATTGTCCTTACATATTAAAGCAGGAAATCTGACAAAATACTCCTCTACTCCATCTCCCAGCCCCCGTGTATTTTCTTACCTCACACACGTTATAGTCTTCAGAATCCAGACAGTTACACAGAGTGGGCAACAGCTCCGGCCAATTACGCAGCTCTCCCTTAGCGACGATCGTAGTTATCAAGATTCCAATAGTAGCTCTTATCAATGGAGATGGATTGCCGATGCTAGATAAACATTCCGCCTTGATGAAGCTGGTCACCTCTGGGGGGAACTTGTCAAAGTGAGCTTTTACATTGTTTTTCAAGATCAGTCCACTTAGAGATCTGGTTGGTTCATCTACAATCACGTCAATGTTATTACATTAGGTTGTATTTATACAGACATAACTTTAAAGTTTAGATATAAATGTGGATAAATTAAAAAAAAATCATAATGGTACCTTAATTCAATGTACTTTGACTATGATAGGGGGGAAATAAGTATGAAGATCTTAGGGGCCCACCTAATAAATGTTATCTACTTGTACTGTTTTTATACTAAAGAAATGTTCAAGAAGATACAATAGTCAAAGTTTGTGCTACAATGTTATGCAATTATATAAGAAGTTATACACATGTAGTTCATCTGAAATACAACTGAAAATCATCCCTTAAGGCTTTGATGATAAAAAAAATTGTTTGTTTCCTGTTCCCCGACTGACCATTTATACATATGAGCTCACCCTGAAAATTTTCCAGACTTTGTACACTTTCTGTAAGTATACAATTTCAGTTTCATTATTGGAAATCCTAATCTCAGTCATTTCTGTGTTAGAGAAAACATGTATCCCCTACTTGTTAATTGGAATTGATTTGGCAGAGTTTTTCCTGTGAAAAACAGCACTGTGTCTGCTAACTGTCAATAACCCGGTGTCTTCTAGCTATTCCCACTTTTTAAAAATCCCCATTCCACCTATTCCCACTTGCAAATAACAATAGATGTTTTTATTAGATAATTGGTTTTTATAGTAATTAGACTAATTACATCCCATCTTAGATTTACCTGTATTTTACCAGTATTTTGTACATTTTAAGACAGAAAATAAATATATTTATCAAGAAAATATTTAAAATATACTTAAATTCACTGAAATATATACTTTAATTTTTGAATGTGTAAAATTATTATGAAAAATATTTTTTTTATTTGAAAAAGTCTTATTTTTCATTGAAATAGAAGTAAAAAGTCAGATTTTTAAAAAATATATATATTTTTTATTTTTATTTGAAAAAGTCTAATTTTTCATTGAAATAGTAGTAAAAAGCCAGATTTTATAATTCAAGATAGCAAATTTACCTGTCCTCTATTCCCAGTGGTTTAATAATTACTGTTTTCACAGTAATGACATGTTTATTCAGCTAATTATTTGTTTACACAAAAATTCCACCTACTCCCACGTGAAATTTCACCTTTTTCTACCTGATTTTCAAAAAGTGGGAATAGCTTGCATAAACCAATAACCCTTTGAGAGAAAAAAAGAGGTCATCTTTATTTCTGTCAGTTATTGCTGTAAAATCATTCACCTTTGACAAGTTCGATTTAAGCCCAATGAAGATTGCTGACACACTAAACTAGTTTTAAGAATTTATGACTTAAATTGTTTCTACATACCCTCTGTTGTTAATTTTGTAAGAACGAAGATCAGGTAATTGTTGAAATCTGGATATTTATTCAATTCTTCCAATTTCTGACATCAAAGTTAAAGGAAATCCAAATATACATTTTTGACAAGTTTTTTCAATGAAAGTCATATATGTACAGCTTAATTCAACTATATTTACAAAGTTGACATTTATAATATATAACACTCAGTGCACATTATTTACAAAGAAATATATTTGGGGGTTTAAAAACTGCATAATCACTCAAGTGAACAACACGTGCCCATTGGAGGACACCTCTTAAATTAGTTAACTTCAAATAAATGGATTCCTGAAATAAATCATAACTTATGAAAAGGATACTTGTTGAACATTTCGTTGGGTCGCAGTGTCTGGTGACTGAGATTCCTTTAGTAATTGCAGAATTTGGCGGAGACCATTTTCCTCCGGCTGCCACGCCATCTTGATTTGACCCATTCAAAGAGAAAGGTTAGACTAATGACAGGGAAAGTACCCAGAGTTTCAATCATGCACCCGAATTGGTCTATAGGAGGCAATTGTAGGTTAAGTGCTCCTTGATTAAATATCAACGGTAACAAAATTGCAATGAAATTTCATTGATTTTTTATCATTTCAAAAATACATGTAATTTTCATTGTGTAATGAATTTAGGGTTTACTAATAGCCGTAATATATCATGTAGCATATATTTTCATGAGATATTATAAATATCGCCAAAAATATAATTGAGAAACGCACTAGGATTTAATTTTGCAAAAATAAATAATGGTTAAATTTATTGTGAATATATAACTGAAGGTTGTTAAAGTTTTCGGCAATTTCCGAGAGTCTCCGAAGTAGACCGGAAATTACCGACTCTATGATGCTATTTGTCAACACACAGCCAAAATGGAGGCGAAAGTTTGCCTAGTGAATAACGTGTTATAATCGGTAAATCAAAGGTATGGTATGAACATGAATCCTGTTTTTACTTGTCTGTAATCCATATAAACGAATAACATAATGAAAATGCTTTTACTTTACTTATATGGACAAAACTGGATTGACACTCTCCACAAATTTTGTGACAAAATCTCAGAGGGAGCCAGTCAAAGCGCCCCCTAATAAAAACGTCCCGGTTAAAGCGTCCCCTAATTTTAGTCAAAGTGTCCCCTGATTTATTCATTTTTCAAAGCGCCCCTAACATATTTTTATAGAAAAACGATCGGCCCCAAATAGGGTCAAAGCACCTATATAGCGCCCCATGATTTTAGTCAAAGCATCCCCTAACATATTTTTATAGAAAAAAATACCGTCCCCAAATTTTTGGTCCCCTGATTAGGATCAAGTCAAAGCGATGATTTTGTGTGTAACATATTTTCATAGAAAAAAATACCGCCCCCAAATTTTGGTCAAAGCATCCCCTGATTTGAGTCAAAGCGCCCCCTGATTTTGGTCAAAGCGCCCCCTAATATAATTTTACAGGGAAAAAAAAACTTGATTTTTAAGTTTTTCAAAGCGCCCCCTTATAAAATTTTTCAGATAACTGCCAAACAATGATAATATTATAAATACAAAACAGTTTTATTCCATAACATGTTTGTAAAAATATATTAGTGCCTTAACCATGTTCGGGGACGTTTTGACCATTAGACAGTTCCAAGACGTTATTTTCTAAGTAAAAAATTTGACCAAAAAGATGACCAATATTTGGGGGCGGTTTTGTAACATCATTTTACTGTAAAATTCTATAAGGGGCGCTTTGACCTGACCAAAATCAGGGGACGCTTTGACCAAAATCAAGGGACGCTTTGACCGGGACGGTTTTATTAGGGGGCGCTTTGACTGGATTTCATCTCAGATTACTTACTTGACACAATGCTTTGGGTTTTGTTACCTTTTTTCATCTTTCAAGTATGTTTAACAACCAGGGACCTATATACTAAGTTAGTTTAATTTCTGTGACAACACAGAACTTGTTGTCGGTATGGATTGTAAACCCAATCATATGGTAGGATCAAAAGAATGTGTATTATTGAAAAAAAAAATATAATTTTTAATGTGATAGATTTTAGATTTGGTCCTGTCTTTCTGCTTGATTTTTAAGTTTTTAAAGTTAATTTTTTCTTCTTATTTTCAGTTTTTGATAGTAATATTTCATTTAGCATGTTTAGGATCAACATTTAAAGATGATTTGTTTGATGTACCCCTGACCGATCCATCAAAACCGCCTCTACCCTTCTATTTCATTTTCATCTTTTCTTTATGAATAATACAGTACGTGACTGCCCATTTTTATGCTTTAAAAATATTTTCTGTGTTTTTAATATTTGTAACTATACCAGTATATTTTACTGTAATAGTCAGTTAAAAAGCATTATAGCGCATGAGCTAATGATATTCATTAATTTTCTACATAATGGTGACCATCAATCAAAATTCATTTCAGATCCAGTGATAGCAGTATGTAGGAAGGAACGGCAATATTATTCAAAACAGAGGTTCCTACAAACGAAATCACAAGAATGAAAAAGAAGGAGATTCGACCATTGTTAGAGGGAAATGAGCTGTACCCTAAGGGGATGGCAGTCATTCAAGGGAGAGTGAAGATGTACGTCCCAGAGGACAAAGTGGAAATTGATGACGATTTCGAAGATGAGATTCTGATGACTGAGCGCCGTCGTAAAAGAAGAGTGTCGTTGCTATGGCAAGACTGCTTTCTTCTGATTCTGGACTTCCTTCAGTTTTTTGCGATCTACCAGTCCATGTCTCTGAGGTGGACGTGGCCCCATGCCTGGCTGTCTAACACGTACTTTGTCTTTATTTTTAACCTGGACATTTTTGAGTTTATGAAGCTGCACACAGCTGGAGTTTATAACAGTGTCCAGAACTTCAACACACCTAGCTCCACTGTCCCAGTCCAGTTCTCCTATATTTCCATTGGCTGGCTGATGGTCATTCTGATACTGGCAGCTGTGTATCCCATCACCTATGCAATCCTATGGTACAAAAAAAGCCCCGCCATGATGACCAAAATGTCATACATGCGGCGGGTGTATTACTTTATCATACAGGCTCTGACGCTTCCACTGGCTACCTATGTAGGTCACATCTTTCAGTGTACAAACACGGACACTGTGGACGTGATGAATGACCTGAAGTGTTTCTCCGGCCTCCACTGGTTGTATGTTACGTTTGGTCTGGTCATTATGTTGTTTCTGTTTGTGGTATTTCCTATTCACTTGGTATACATCACCAGAACAGAGTCTGTTGGGTCCTGTTCAAAGCACCATGAATCTTTCCTGCTTCTAAAGGAAACTGAATACAAAGTTGGATTGAATAAATCTTGGCTGCATGCTGACATGTTTGTTTTCTCTTCATTTCGGTTCTGGGGGTTGTATCACAGAGCTGTCATGCAGTGGCTCAAGTTGCCTATTATCATTGCTCTGTGTGCAGGTTTTAACAACATTGCAGCTCAATCCTTGTCTGTGACCCTGTTGTTTTGGGGATATTTCGTTTTGTTTATCTTTGTCCGTCCGTACAGAATCTTGATCTACAATCTGATGATGCTGCTTTCGTTTCTGAGCCTTGGTTGCCTCGGTATAATCGGGTCGATGGTGACGCGGTACAATGTCTACACCCTCTCCTCCCCCTGGCTCCTCCCTCAGTACTCTAAGTGGGTCCTGACCACCATCGTAGTCAGCTGGGCTGTATTCTGGTTCCTCTTTATGGTGTATCTGGTGATTCGTAGCATCCTGTATCAGAAGAAAGTAATAAATACTCCCCTGTGGCCTACTTTTTCCACTTCTGACAATGACCACCTGAGTTTACAGACAAAGAAATTCCTCAAAACATTCCTCCACGCCAGATTTGTGTTAGGTAAGTTATTCTACGTAAATACTAAGTATATGCCTGTTATTTTTCATTCAATCATTTAATTTTTTTTTCATTAATTATTTGTTATCTGTTGTATACACTTTCAGGATAAAGGATCGACTTCACAAGTTGTGTAAAATGTGTTTCATGTTACATTCACTTTTCTATTGCATAGAGAGGACCCAGCGTAGTCCCGCTCTGTTTGCCCCGGTCCACGACCTGTCCAGACAGATACAGATCCTGAATGCGTACTGTCGCGAGGCTGAGTTTCTGGGAGACGCTCTCCACGGGACAATGTGGGATCTCCTGGATGAGATGATCGAAATTCACTCCAAGCTGGCTCAGAAATCACTTTTCGCAGGTAATAAAACTCTCTAAAATGAAATACTGTGAAAAAGTTGCCCAAATTACTAAAAATTATTAAAATAATGTCTTTCAAATTTAGAAAAGACAGAATTATTGTATAATAAATTTTAGTTCTGGGAAGTTGTGTAAGAAATATTTCTGACAGATGCTTTTGAAATTTTATAAACTATTTCTGAGATCTATTATTTGACATTCAGTAAATATTTTTAATGTTTATAACAGAGACTGTAAAGGAATCGATCAGGAAGACAGCCAAGGAGTTTCTGTCAGTGATGCCGCTGTTCAGCCAGCGTCTCGCTCAACGCGACTACGACCTCATTCTGGTGTCACCAATGAAGCGCCGCATGCTCCTTAAGATGTACTGCATGGGTAATGAAACTTGTATTAATATTATGTTACAAATGAAACATCAGAAAAATTATGTTATATATTATATTATAGAATTATTGTTTCTATACTCTTTCATTTGTACAGATATGCATCTTAAGTTTGGTAATTTGAAAGAGTTTTAAAAGGAATAGAACGATTTTTCTGCTTTTACTATAAGTTTCAGCATCAAGTTACCCTTTATTTTTTCCTTTCATTTTGTCCTATATAAGTGATTAGATGTTCAAATGTTCATGTTGACAGGTGTTTTCCTGAACGGCAGAGCGGAGAAAGTAAGAAAGAAGTCCATGTTTACACAGCCAGCTTTAGAGAGAATCTGGCACGAGGAACCTTACAGCCTGAACCTGGAAGGTATGTCATATAAAATGTGGAAGAAATATTGATGTTGCTAATATTTTAATGCAGTGGATTTTTATATAAGTTATACTTGTAATACTGCCCGTAGTAATTTTTTAGTTTATTTCACTATCAATAAGAGGTTGACTGATGAACACGTACACTATTTTGTATTTATACAAAATAAGAATATAACTCCTATGTCAGCTGTAATTGACACTGTTCCCTCCTCTTGTTATTTCAGAGGAGGATGGTTACTATGAGGACCTGTACCCTGACCCCCTGGAGCTCAAAAGTGACAACTCCTCCGTTGACCTGTCCATGGCCAGCTCTGAGTCAGAGGTAACAACATCTTATCTTGTCTTTGTTTGTTCATCATATGTCTAGTTATATGTACACATCTCTAAGTATTGTAAAGCACCTGTATTTATACATAAGTTATAGAAAATCACAGAAAAAAATCCAGCTTTTATTGTGACATTAAACTTCTATAAAATTACCTGATAGTAGGAAAATGTTGATATCTGGATTGTTTAAAATGTAGATGTGATGAATACCTTACATTAAATGTGGTTTATACACATGTAGTTTTATGAGAACCTTATGTTGTGTAGGAGGAAGAGGAGAACTTGGCTGGTATCATGAGTCAACTTCAGGAGGAGGAAGAAATGGAGTTTGACTTACTCAGGTTAATACTATAGTAGAATTTAATACATGTATACATACACAAATTATGATGTTTGAAAGTTTTATCGAAAAAGCATGTTTGAATGAATATGGAAAAATCAAACCATAATTTTTTGTGGGACAGGTCCCAGTCTTTACCAGAGAATCCTGTGTCAGGTGACCACTCCTCCACTGCTAGTGGAAGCCGCCCCGGGACCGCCTTACAGAGCACCACTCATCGACCACAGAGTGGCACCACCAGACGGGAGGGTGGTTCTGATGACCCCCAACCCTCCTCAAGCTCATCCCGTCCAGAATCCAGACCATCATCTGGGTCAAGGCCACATTCAGCTATTTTGGGACCAGGTCTGAGACAAACTTCTGGGTCATCACCCAGGGGATCTAGACCTTCCTCTGGGACATCCACTCATAGCAAGCATTCCACACACAGCAAACATTCTGTCCATAGCAAGCAGTCGTCCCACAGCAAACAATCAGCCCATAGCAAGCTGTCAACATCTGAGCCAAACAAAGAGGGAGGGGGTTATATTAACTCAGGATTTGAGGAGGAAAAACCATCAATACATGGTAGTTTTTTTTTAAGTTATCCTTCTTGACAGTTGATTATTCTGTATTCAATGTCATAACATAGTCATTTTATTTTAACCCTGATTCATTGACAGAGAAACCTAGAAAAGGAGAAGTTCCATCCATGAAGAAGTTTGGGGATGCTAAAGTTGTGGCAGGAAGACTGAAGAAAAAGAGAAACCGAAAAAGAGATTCCGAAGCTTAAAGTGTAGCTGACAAAATAGAAACGGCAACTAGACAGTGAATTGTGGCTGGTCCACATAATATTATACTGTAGAAAATTATCCCTTTTTTCTGATGATTGTATTTATTATATTTTAATTTTTAATATTTTATTTGAATTCCGTCCATTTTCTAGTTTTTCCTGTTTTGCATTACTTTATAGATTTTTCAAGAAAATTTTTATATGATATAGATTTAACCATCTTTATTGTTTTTTCATATGTTTGTTAACATTTTATTCATTTTTAACCAGCAGATCTGTGATAACTTAATATTTTTTCAGTAGGTAGGAAAAACAAGTAACTATAATACATGTACAAGCAATTTATATCTTTTCAAATATGCATCAACCTACAATCAAAGCATACCAACAATAATAATAATCATTTGGTATATATTTAATGTACTCTATTATATTTATTGATAAATTTATATCGGTCTTGTATTACTATTTTTTTTTTTTACCCTTTCCAATGTTTAAAACTATGGCTATGCCTAGATATATATAATTCTTGTTGGTTTGACTAAGTATCAGTTCTGTTTACTTGACAATTATGCAAATATAATCTGAAATATATTTGTAAGTAAAAAGATTTGACTCATGAAAGTGTTTTTAAATGAAATTATAATGCAAGCTAATTGCTTGATCTGACATCTTCATAAAATCAATATTCCTTATAATGACATGCACATGTGTCTGTAATTTCCCCACCCAGCCACCCGTCTCTTTCCTCCTCCCAGTGTTCAATAGGCCATATTAATCCAATAATACCTGTCCAAGAAAACCCCCCCCCCAGATATGATAGCTACCTAAACATGTTAGATGTATGTACATTTAATCTGACAAACCTTTGATATCTGGACAACTTTTTGGTCAGACAGCCATTAGAAACTTTCAGGAGTAAGCTGAAGAATGAATTTCTTCCCTCTATATAGCTAGAATATTTAATATTCTATATATAATATGGTAAAATGAGAGAAATCAAAAACCAAAGAAGAAAAATATGAACATAACTCACAAGCGCTGCTTGCAAAGTAACACTTTGCCATGGGAAAACATTTATAAATAAGGTGTAGTGTGAAGAAAAAATGTATATTCCCGCAAAATTTATCTTGCTTATTTGGAACCTACTAAGAGTATGGTGCCAAAGCATGCTGTCTAAGTATCAAGCTAGAAGTACTGTGAACACTGAGCTCACTAAATGATACCCCAGTCTCCCTTACAATTAGAAGGTGCGATCCATGATTTGCTGTGAGTGACCTGAAATACGAGGGCTATTCAATAAATAATATCCTCGGTGCTCAGAAAGAATCAGACGACACTTTTCAATGATTTAGTCTTCATGAATTAATCTCTTTTAAGCAAAATACATCTCCGTAACATTTTTGATCCAATTTCTGATTGTTTTTAGAACTCATTTTTGGGTATGGCCCTTAGTATACTGGAAAATGGTAGATCCAATGATTTCCCGGACTTGTTTCTTCCTTCTGAAAGGTGTTTTTTTTTCAAGTTTGGAAATAGAAACATTAGTCAAAAGGTCAAAGATTTGACGAATATTGTTAATGTGAAAAAACAATAACTTTCTGTTTATCCCGAAAACCCCTTTACTCTTCAGGGCATGCGGGTTTGGACGCTGTCATGAAGAAATTCAATGTAGCGAATTCCTGATTCTGGGTCCTTCCTTTAATAAACCTTTTGATTTTTTTGCAAAAAAAATAGCTTTCTAGACTCCTCCAGAAATTAAACTGTCTCTCCGAATATGAATTTGAACAACAATACCACTAATTTTTAAGAAAATTACATATAAATCTGTCTTTGTGCTCTTGCATACCTGTGCTCTCGTCAGACATTCGCTGTTTTTATCAAGTACATCTTATGGTAAATTTTGTTTTTAGGGTTTTAAGCAATAGATTCATGTTCCAATATCTGTTTGAAAATAAGACCTGGATAAAAATGGATAACTACAATTACTGATATTTTAAAATAATTATTAAGAATTTCGTATACGCTGTCATTTTCACTCATTTTTCAAAATATAGGGTGACCTTTGAGTACCAAGCTTTTTTTACCGTCAAACGTTTTTTTAAAACTGTTGTAAACTATTCCGATATGATGTCTATCAAATTTGCTATGTGTCTTAAAGTCAATCATACATCATCAAATATTATTTGTTGAAATTTAGCGAACAGTACATAAGTTGTTATGATTTTTGTCGGCAAGGACGGTACCATTTTTGATGCCCATTATATAATTTTTTATCATTGAAATCCCAGGCACCTGAATTTTTATCAATAAGTCGCTAATTAAGCCAAATATCGAAAAATTCTACCCCCTCTATATATATAAATATATAGAGGGGGTAGAACTTAATATATAGAGGGGGTAGAATTTTTCGATATTTGGCTTAATTAGCGACTTACCTGAATTTTTATCAATAAGTCGCTAATTAAGCCAAATATCGAAAAATTCTACCCCCTCTATATATTTATTTTTATCAATAAGTCGTTAATTAAGCCAAATATCGAAAAATTAGAATTTTTCGATATTTGGCTTAATTAGCGACTTATTGATAAAAATTCAGGTGCCTGTGTTGAAATCCTCCTGCTCTTTTGTCTATAAAACAGGCATTGGTTGCTGTAAATGTCACATATCTTTGGGATTTTTAACAAGTTTTACGGCAGCTTTAATGAAGCATTTATTTTCACTCTAGTTTACTGATTCTTTACCATTCATTTATAATGCAGTGTCTCGAAAAGCCCTTGTTTCCCAGCTTCTCACGATGAAACTATGTGATGAAAAGTGGTCACATAAACTGTTATAAATTCATGAAAGATTCATCAATGAGAGAAAGTCAAGTTTAATGTCATATGATATCTGTAATGTATGTCATATAGTTCAGGACATTATTTATTGAACAGCCCTCGTAAGTGTCGGATCAAAAAGTAAAACGGCATTATGAAGTAAAGAATCTGTGAATGAATATCATTAAATTTTCTTCAGCGCGGAATAGGAGTTGCGAATAAGAGATGGGTACCCTTCAATATTATAGAAAAATGGTCGTGTCAGTGTTTTGCTCTGTGAAACCCGAAATATGTTTCAGATCAAAAAGTAAAATAGGAGGTGCATAATGACACCATGTAAAGAAGAATATGTAAAAAGTCTAATTAAATTTCATTCAGTGGTGCATAAGAAATGTTGCAGATAAGATATGGGTGCAGCAAAACGAAACGGACGGACGTACAGACAGACAGATGGACATCCCGGTCACTATATACCCTCCCACCTTTCAAGCAGGGGGTATAATAAGTTGATTGGGAGATGTAAACAGCATTTGCAGATGATAATGTAACATTGCAACAGGAATAAAGAAAATTGACGATAGAAAAGTTTAAATCATCTAATTTGGATGTAAGTTGGCCAATATATCATCTATAGTCAGTAAAACAACCAAATAGGATGCAGATGTGACAGACTACCGGTATTTAATGTTATTAATTCAAGTTGACATATAAATGAAAGTAATTACAGTATTGTTAATGGATGATACATCGTCGATATATTCAAAATGTTGAGTTGAAGACCACGACACGCAAATTTTTATTCTTCTCATGTAGAATTTTTTCATTAAATTCTGCTTAGTCAATTAACAAGTCAGCTAATAAAGAAGCATAATAAGCATCATTTAGAATTCAAACAGTTAGGTGGAATTTAGGCCTATCAGGGTCACAAAAGTTTATCCAAATCACAACAGTTTGTTTGGAAGACCTCTCTTGTCCCAGGACCATGAAACAGACTTAGACTTAAGTCAAAATTTTAATCGTCTGTAAAATGTTTATTATTTATTGAAGAATCTCTAATTTTGCTGAAAACAACATTTTTCTAAAGCAATATTAAAAAATATCTTAATTTTTGTCTACTTGACTTAACCAAAATTCTAATACAACATGAATATTTTGACTTAAGCTTAAGATGTTTCATGATCCTGCAAATGTTGTCAATGAGGAACTCCAGCATCTTTTTATATCAACTTTAGAGTATTTGTGTGTACAATTAGATGAATTTTTAATAAAATAAATTTAAATTGTTAATGACCAATCACAAGATGGGAAAAATTCCGACTTATATATCTTTATTGAAGAAGCAGTTGTCTTTGATATCAGAAAGCTTAGTTTTTGATTAATCATGAGAATTTTTAAAATAAAGTGTAGAGTGTAAATCGTACTTTAATTGTTACTAATTTTTGAAAAAAAATTGGCGATTTTGAAGAACAAGGTACGGTAAGGACAAAATTAACGTTCTTAATTAAGGATCCAAATCTGATATTCACCACTCCTGCTGGACACGTTATCACAGTGACGTATATAGTCACTTATTTTAAAAGGTCATAAATATAGGGAATCCCGATCCTTCAACTGGAGTCGGAATTTCATAAATATTATGGATTCTCTTGAAGATTACGCCAGACAATGGGCCAGATATGAAAAAGAAGAAGTTGACACTTTCAGAATGAATTAAATGTATCAGGTCCATGTTAAAATCACGTATTAAAAGATTGAGGGGCAATACGAAACCCTCTATCCTTCTGTATTAAAAATCCAAAAGTGAAAAAAGAATTAGATAGTTTACATAATTACGTACTGCAAAAACTTCAAGAGTACTGTGCAACAGTATATTCAGGAAATGATGTAAAATCAGATGTCGATACTCAAAAAATCCGAAGAACTCTTGGACAATTTGAAATGACAAGACTTTATCAAAATCAACAGCTTAAAAACTTACGACTTTTCAACTTTATACACAATCATTCCCCACGATAAATAAAGTCCAGGCTTTTTGAGATCATTGACAGCTGCTTTTTCAATAAAAATGGAACTCGTAAATTTACTTACCTGGTCACTGGTCATTTGC
This sequence comes from Saccostrea cuccullata, assembly GCF_032062105.1. Taxonomy (NCBI): domain Eukaryota; kingdom Metazoa; phylum Mollusca; class Bivalvia; order Ostreida; family Ostreidae; genus Saccostrea; species Saccostrea cuccullata. The sequence continues at coordinate 451,906 of NW_026931770.1, forward strand.
AAAACTTATTTTGTTAAAACACATTCTGATTGCACACACGTACTCTGAAGTTGACATCAAAAAGATGCTTGAGTTTCCGTTTGACAATATGTATGTGGTTTTTGGAGACCAGGTATTCCAACAATCTATTGGAATTCCCATGGGTACCAATTTGCGCAATTAAGAACAACAAAGCACCTGGAAATGACCAACTGCTAAGCAGAGCTATTCAAAGCAGATCCAAACCTTGCAGCAGACATTTTACACTCATTATTCACCAAGATCTGGAATAATAATACAATACCAACGACATGGTCCAAAGGAAGTATCATTAAATAAGAAAGGAGATCTTACTAACTGCAATAGCTGGAGGGGCATCACATTACTATCAATACCTAGTAAGATTTTCAGCAGAATAATTATTGACAGGATTAAAACTGCAATAGATGCCAAACTAAGACAAGAACAAGCAGGTTTTAGAAAAGGGAAAAGTTGTTGCGACCAGGTGTTTACCCTGCGAAATATCATAGAGCAATGTACAGAGTGGCAAAGGCAGCTTATAATAAACTTTATAGATTTCGAAAAATCCTTTGACAGTATCCACAGGGAAAGTCTATGGAAGATCTTAAGACATTATGGAATACCATCAAAGATAGTGTTGTGAGATGTGTATTGTTTCATTATGTATATAATTAGTAACATTAAGTTTCTTGAACATTCCAGAGTGGTCAACATGTTCGGTCATTTGATCTAGAACATTCTTAAATTTTGTGTATGTCCAGATTGTTCCAGTAATATCATGTTTTAATAATTTCTAGAATATTCTAGATTTATGATACTATATAAATACCCTGTCAATTCGATGCATATACAATACTTTGTCGTATAAGCACTATTGAGATATAAATGGGATATATTTTCACTGGGACATTGTGTGCAGCAACGGACACTCTGATGTATGTATTTTTAGATTCTTGCTAAGTTTGTACTTTATGTTTGATATATTTATTATATATTACTGTAAATAAATTATTGTTAAGTTTAAATTGTGTTATTGATCTTTGCTGGCATTTCGGGTAATTCTGACCCATAACAATAGTAGAACTGATAAAAGCTTTTTACGTGGAGTTTAATTGTTCTATAGGCAGCTCATCAGATGCATGCTTCATAGTAAAATCTGGCGTGAGGCAGGGATGTGTGATGTCAGCTCTCCTCTTTATACTAGCAATTGACTGGGTAATGAAATCAACCCCAAATGGAAATAACACAGGTATAAGATGGACACTCTTTACCAATCTTGAAGACCTAGATTACGCAGATGACTTGGCCCTCCTATCACATCTGGAAAAGCATATGCAAAGTAAAACATCAAAATTACAGAGAAATGCAGAAAAATTGGACTAAAAATCAATACCAGGAAAACTGAAGTTATGTCATTAAATACCAAACAACCAGCAAGAATACATGTTGATGGAAACAACCTGAGCAACACAACAACATTTACCTATCTTGGCAGCATAGTAACATCAGATGGAGGTGCGGACAAAGATATAAAGGCCAGACTAAGTAAAGTCAGAGGTGCCTTCATTAGCCTCAAGAACATCTGGAAAACAAATGACATAAGTAGAAGAATAAAAATAAGAATATATAACAGTTGCGTACTATCTGTCCTACTCTATGGGTCAGAATGCTGGAGAATGACAGAAGGAGACATATGCAAACTCTCTAGATTCCACACTGGATGCCTCAGAAAGATCATGAGGATTTTCTGGCCAAATAAAATTACAAATGTGGAACTACATGAGAAGGCCAACACAGACGACATGCGAACCTTGTTGACTAAACGGAGATGGCGATGGATAGGGTATGTGTTAAGAAAACCAGCCAACAACATCATCAAAGTAGCTCTTAGATGGACACCAGAAGGGAAGAGGAAACCTGGTCGCCCAAAGACCACCTGGCGAAGGACGGTTGAAAAAGAAATGAGGGACCACAAGCTAACGTGGGGAGAGCTGGAAAGAAACGCTAAAGATAGAGAGAGGTAGAGAAATCTAGTCCTTGCCCTATGTGCCCACGGGCATAACAAGGACTAGGTAGGTAGGTACCAATTTGCGCTCCAATATTAGCAGACCTATTTTTTGTATTCATATGAAGCAGAATTTGTGTAAAATCTTATGCATGAAAGAAGGATATGGAGACAACGAACAGTATTCAACATTAAAATCCATAAAACAATACAAGCTATATGATAAATTTGATGACTTTACTTTTTACTTTGCTGATCATTGATTCGATACGCAAGAGCATGCTCTACGTATGATAAGGATATGGAGATAACGAACAGTATTCAATCTCAAAGTCCATTAAACAATACAAAATAGGAACAGAGCAAACACGGACCTCCGAAACATCAGAGGTATGATCAGATGCCATGGAGGAGTGAGCATCCCCTGCCGACCGGTCTCACCCGCCGTGTGCTCCTTGTCATGATCAGGAAATAACGGAAAAAATTCGTCGTCAATTCAGTGTATAAATAATGGACTAACAATTGGTATGAAAAACGTCAGTCAGTATTTGACTCAATGATAAATTGTATTTGCCGACAATGTCATTGTATCGACCATAGAACTTACCAAAGGATGACTTTAAACGAGACTGCTGATATTCTTGTTTCGTCAACTTGCTTGTCAATAATTTACCTCGTTTTAGAAATTGTTCATACGTAGAGCATGCTCTTGCGTATCGAATCAACTGAGATATATATACTTCGTATGCAGGTGATGAAGGTATATTGCTGCATAAGTAAGGGAAGTTGACTATAGAAAAGTCTAAGTCATCACGTTTATCGTATAGCTTGGTTGTTAGATTACCATTAGTGTCCTTTCAAGTAAAATATCCAAGTATGAAACAGAAGTGTCGGACTCCGTGGTATCTTTTATCTCAAGCTCACCAGGATATATCGACGTATGAGCAGTTTCTTAAACGAGGTAAATTGTTGACAAGCAAGTTGATGAAACAAGAATATCAGCAGTCTAGTTTAAAGTCATCATTTCACATGTTCTATGGTCGATACAATGACCTTCTCAGCAAATACAATTTATCATTGAGTCAAATGTTAATATCCAAGTATGAAACAGAAGTGTCGGACTCCGTGGTATCTTTTTCTCAAGCTCACCAGGATATATCGACGTATGAGCAGTTTCTTAAACGAGGTAAATTGTTGACAAGCAAGTTGATGAAACAAGAATATCAGCAGTCTAGTTTAAAGTCATCATTTCGCATGTTCTATGGTCGATACAATGACCTTCTCAGCAAATACAATTTATCATTGAGTCAAATGTTGACTGACGTTTTTCATATTTATTGTTGGTACATTATTTATACCTGAATTGACAACGGATTTTTCTGTTGTTTCTCGATCATGACAAGAAGCACACGGCGGGTGTGACCGATCACTGATGTTTTGAAGGTCCGTGTTTGCTCTGCTCCTATTTTGTATTGTTTAATGGCCTTTGATATTGAATTTGAATACTGTTCGTTATCTCCATATTTTCTAGAATATGCTTCAGAACAGTACGTCTGAAGTTTCTATCCCTTGAGAGCAGTTAATATTTTTTGTAAGGAGTAAGGTTACTTAAGTTAGGAACTTAGTAGCGTATTTGCTTGGTCTTGCATTTTATCTCTCTTAAGGAATCCAGTATAGAGGATAGGGGTAGATAGAAGTCACTTTGGTTGACGGGATTGTTAAAAGGTTTAAATGTTGAAATGTGATTTTGAAGAACTTCATCTTTACAAAGTGAAATGTTAGCATAAGTTGGATAAGGAATAGAATTAAAGCCAAATTCTAATAGAAAAACGTTGTGATGCTGAGTCTGGCAAACAAAGACAATATTGTACATACTGTGTATAAGTTTCTCGAATTCTTTGACCACCTCCGTTTAAGTAAAAACGGAAGGATAGATGATTCGTATATTGCCATCCAGTTTTCTTATAAGATTCTTTAACATATTTCTAAAACCTTTAATGCACAAAGTGTTTAGATCTTCCTTTTTCATATTTAGCAGATCGCCTGAATATATTTTGACAGAATTCATAATATAAGGAAGATTCGAAAGATTGGAACGCCCTGTATTTAGTTCAATTTTAAGAAGATGTAAGAAATATACATTTTAGGTCAAGTAAGTTTTTTGACAAAGGAAAAAATTCTTCAAAACTATTTATCAGTTTGAAATATTTTTAATATTTCCAACAATCAAAATGAATTTGAATTACCATACGTAAACTGGATTACAAAACTTCATAAAAAACTTTAAAAACAAACATACTGGGTCCCAGGAAATTTTCTACCACGCCTCTTTCTTTACTCCTCACTAAAACATTAACAGTGGTGAAGGAGAAGCTTCAGGAGAACTGTGCAACAATAATAATATTCGGGAAGTGATGTAAATCAGACGTGGATACTTAAAAAAATCTAAGAAAATTTGAAAGCACAAGATTTTAACAAAATCAACAACATCAATACGTACAGCTTTTCAACACGTTATACATTTAATTCTCACGAAAATTAAAGTCGCGACTAATAGCGCTCTGTTATTAGCAGAACTTTTTTTATTCATATACAGAATATATGCAAAAACTTCTCCATGAAAAGAAAACACTTGGTGTGGCCTTCAAAACAAGATATATCGACGACATATTATCAATTAACAATAACATTACTTTCATTCTTCGTATGTAGACACGATGTATCCCAGTGAGCTTGATATAAAAAATACCAAAGATTTTGACACTTTTGTTTCATATTTAGATATTTTACTAGACAGGGAAAAATATGTGCACAAGTAATTGCTTTCTATTTCATTCTTGATGTTCCCCCCAAAAATCAACAAACTCGACAAATACGTTTTTGTCAAATTTTATTTGCACCAAACACCGCAAAATTATTTTTCACTAGTGTAAAGACTTTCTTTTTATATTCCTGGGCTGCATAGGATGATTCCTAGTTTTCGGAACGGTATGAATAACCCCAAAAACATTTTATTTTTCAAATTATAAAACTTAAGTTTGTGAATATATGACACTGATTCGCATGAAAATTGTTTCTTTTCATTCTATGTCGAGTACTCGAAAACCAACACTTTGCCCGATTCAAATAATCCGACCCAGAGTTTTCCTTGCATGTCTAAACTTAATCCAACTGGAATATCACATTTAATTTGTACTTGAGTTAGCAAATGTCCATCGATATTCAAAATATGAATCTTTCTTGAGCCTGGGTCTGTTAATAAAATGCGATTAATAGAATCTGTTACTATTTTCCTAGGATTAAATCTATCGCTCAATGTTGCACCTTTATACCGAAATCGAACCTTTCCAGTCCATTCCAGTCCTATTAGAACCCTAGCCTGCATATCAGAAACAAGAATGTCTCCATTGTTGTTCTCCTCCACAAACATTCCATATTTCCCTTCACTAAAGATGGAATTCCCGAATTCATCTTTATCTATTATTTGTAAAATTTTCTTTTCTTGCAATTGATACCGCACAACTCTGTGTTGGCTAAAGTCGCTCGGTCGCAAACAAACAAGGATGTCTCCTGATATAGTAGTGCACATTCCTCTCGGTTGCCAGCCATCTGGCACTGTAAACAGAATTCTTGATCTTCCATTTTGGACATGATTTACAGTTCCATTGTTCACATCGCTGTAAAGTAGTTCATTTTTATCCAGTGCTACCATATCGTATGGACAGTCTGAACAAGTACATGTAGTATTTACAGAATTTATTGTAGAGGAGGTGTGCCTATCAAAAAGTCGTATGATTTGGTCCTCACAACTAAGCCAAGCCATACCAGTTCCTGTACATGCCACCCTCCATAGTGGTTTAATATGAGTGTCAAATTTGGCAATTAATTTTGGTTCATTTGATGATGAACTTAATTTCAATTTTGCTGTTTCCTCTGCCAGACTTGATATACTGTTTTGTTTTAGTGTCGCCTTATATTCTCCAAATTCTATGCTGAGGTCTTTTCCATAGAAAGCTTTTGTTTTAAGTGATGGCACTGCAATATCAATTTCTGTTAGAATTGCATTGTATTCCTTCCATTGTGATTTGTATCGCATAACTTCGGATACTTTATTAGAATTTAGGATCTTTCAGTTTTGTTGAACACTTTCATCATAAGTGGGATAGATTTTCGAATGTTACTCTGCTGTGTTTTTGCATCAGTTAGATGATAAGCTTTACTAGATTTGATAAGAGAGATGAGTGTGTTGAAAATGTCGTCAACTTCTTGGTGCCAGAAAGTCCTGTACTTCTCAGATTCTTTTTCAAACTCATAATATTTAATGTTTGCTTGATATATTTTCTTTTCAATGCTTGTCTCTTTTTGCGCAAAGGTTGGAATAAGTACAGTTTCCAATTTATTTGTTTCTTTTTCAATTTTCTTCTTTTTTTCTTCGACAACTTTAGCCATTTCTATAACATTATGACTTCTATGGCGACCAAGGATGCATTTCAAGCAGACTGGGACATCACACTGATTGCAGTAAGCCTCGCATCTCTCATCTTCGTGATGTTCACATTCAGGGAAAACAAGTTTCATTTTTCTCATCTTAAAAGGAACAATGTCATGTGTATTAGACTTTAGACTTTCTACATGTTTATTTATACAGCCCCCACACAAGGTGACCTGGCAACTGTTACAAAATTGCTGGGTAGGATTGTCACAATTAAGGTCACACGTGATCACGTCCTGTGCCCACGAAGTAGAGGTAGCCATTTTTGTTTTCAGATACTTAACTGAAAAGGAATCAAAATTTAATTACACTCCCTTTAATGTGTAAGACTTCAAATTTTAATTAATAAATGTACCCAAAAGGTTCCTAGTTAAAGGAACATTGACATTGGTATGAAGTTCACAATCTACACGCTTTTGGTAGAATTTGATGACTTGCATTTTCAGACAGATATACATGTATTATGGAGACTTTTAAGAAACTACGAACAGTGAGCGTGTTTGATAGTCATTTCTTTTTTTTTTACTTTCGCGAGCAAATATAATATTCAGTGGAAATACTAATGTGCATTTTCTCATCAAGAAGCCCGTCTTGGCCTCACTATGGGCAGCGGAAAAGGGAAAAAATACATGTACCATAATGAGAAAAAAACCCCAATACATGTAATTATATTTCTCATGGCCATAAAAACTTAACAAATATTATTTAATGCATAATCAACTCTTTCGCAAGTTTTCATGGTCTTGGAGGATTATTATGTGTATTGCAAAATTATAGCATTGACAATGGTCACATATCTTGTGCCCTCATAATTTGTGAAACAAAACAAGATCTACAAGCGGCACAGCATTTATCATCACATATAACTTACACTAACTTCTATTATTATCATCCCAAAGATTTTTGAAAATCAACTTTTGTTTTTGTTTTATGCATGGTTGTTATGGTGAATGTTTACTTAGACTTGATATAACCGTCTCTATCGTGCATAGCGCGCTTATCAGATATGTTTCTTAAAATCCAGTATAGAAAGATTGCTACCGATGAATTATAAACGCTCAACTTTTATAAATAAAGTAGTATGTACAACAGCATATTCAAAAAGTTGTGTTAATCATATGTGGATACTTAAAAACTACAAGGACCTATAAGAAAATATTAAATCAATTATTTTTGCTAGAAAAATATTTTTTTAAGTGCAAACAATATATTCAAAAAGTGGTGTGAATCTGATATGGATGCTCAAAAATTCCAAAGAATTTTTGGACAATTTGAAATCAAAAGATTTTACCAAAATCAACAGCTTTAAAACTTACGACTTTTCAACTTTATACACAACCATTCCCCATGATAAATTAAAGTCCAGGCTTTTTGATATCACTGACAGCTATTTTTTCAATAAAAATGGAACTCATAAATTTACTTACCTGGTCATTGGTCATTTCAAAATTATTTTGTTAAAACATATTCTGATTGCACACACAAGTTCTCTGAAGTTTTTATAAAAAAGATGCTTGAGTTTCCGATTGACAATACTTATGTGGTTTTGGAGACCAGGTCGTCCAGCAATCTATTAGAATTCCCATTGGTACCAATTGCGCTCCGCCATTACCAGACCTTTTTGAATTCATATAAAGCAGAATTTGTGCAAAATCTTATGCGTGAGAAGAAGAAACACTTGCTGTGGCCTTCAACTCGACATTTAGATATATCGAAGACGTATTATCAATTAATAATGGAAATTTCCATTCCTATGTCGAAACGATATATCCTGGAGAGCTTGAGATAAAAGATACCACAGAGTCTGACACGCCTGTTTCATATTTGGATATTTTACCTGAAACAGACGTTAATGGTAATCTAAAATGCAAGCTCTTTGATAAACGTGGTGGCTTTAATTTTTTTTATCGTCAACTTCCATTACTTATGCAGCAATATACCTGCATGCGGAGTTTATATATCTCAAATGATACACAGGAGCATGTTCTACTTATGAACGATTTCTAAAACGAGGTAAATTTTTGACAAACATGTTGATGAAAGAGGAATATCAGCAGTCTCGTTTAAAGTCATTATCAAGATACATTAGACATAAGGAATAATATCCAATGAGTGATATCCACAGAATAAAGAGGTAAAAATGCGATAAAAGATGAAGAAACTGAAAAAATGTCTCTGTTGTTTTTTTACTAAAATAAAAATTCTATTTAAGTTTAACTTTGCGTTGTTTGATATGGACGGATGGGGAAAAGTCACTTCCGGTGACTCGGCTGGCGGAGCGACAATGATAGTGTGACGAAAAAGGTCGCGGTGATCCGATTGATACATGTTAAAAAATGGAAGCCATTTTAATCCTGAATTTACTAAAATAAATCAACTTTATTTTACAAATAACAAACTTAACTTTCAAACAAACAAAAAAAAATGATAAGAATTTCTTTATATGTTCTTAGTAGGTTGTCATAGAAACCAAAAGAATTCCCCATTTGTGCTGATAATAAACAATCCTACTTTTTATATCATATTTAAAAAAAAAGAAATTCTAAGGTAAAGAGAGGGAATCTTTGGTACTCCTCTCAAAGAAAATTTTCTGAACTGTTGAACTCTGACAGGTAAAAATCATGATATATTATTATTGATTTCTGTGCATGAGCTCTATGATTTCCTGTATTCTCATCAATGAAGCAGTTTGTATACTGTTATATTTTTCCTGTTTGAGATATTGTTGGTAGAAATACAGAGCAGCTTGATGGTTCCCTGTCACCTGTTGACAGATCCCTAGAATCTGCCAGGATGTCTCTTTTATTTGCCCTAATGTACATCCCCTGATCATGGTGGACCAGGTCCTGTAGTTCTTTAAAAGATGATAGTGCTCTCAGTGAGTCTACATGTCTGTAACACAAGACCTCTAACATGTGTAACAGAACATACAGCAGGGTATCTAATACAGGGGATCCATACTATATCACAGACTGTTGTTCTGGCACCAATTCATTAGTGTAACATATTACATTTTCCAGAACAAAATCCCATGCTACAGCTTGTCTCATCTTTGTAGACCAGGATTGTCCCCCTAAGTACCCCACTGCATTCATAGCTAAATCTGAGACATACATTACATATGGCTCTACTAACTTTATCTTTGTCATTTCTAGAATTGATAGGGCTTCTTTATATCTAAGTGTCTTGTAATTAAACATTGCAATGTATGACATATCAGAAATACACCCAAACTTGGCTGCTAATTTCAGCATATAACTGGATGTTTTATAAGCCAAATACAAGTCCTTGTTTGCAACTGAGCTAGAATTCATTTTGAGTGGTGCAAAAACAGTTACAAAGTCGTATAGAGAAGATTTGTTACAAACAGGACCTTAATTGGAGTTCAACATGTATTTATCTGAATCAACAAATTGTCGGGGATTTTTAAGAACACTTGTAATATTAGACATGATAGATGGACAATGAAGCAGTGATACTAAACCCTTCTCATACAATTTATGAAGCCTAAGAAATAAATTCTTTTGTGCTTCACCATGTATATTACTCAGAAACATGTTGTTTTCTGGAATAAAAAAAAGTTCGGACATACCCCCTCATATGCCCATTTAAGGATTAGCTTAAAACAAACCCAGAAACACTCTAGGAGATTTTGTGTTGTCATTGGTAATATATTTTGTTGAATTGCCCAGAAAACTACTGTCTTCATGTGGTAGGAACACAGTAATTTATCCTCATCGCTGAATTCATTGTTTATGCAATCTTTTAAAAACAGTTTATTCAATCCATAGGTTAAGAATTGCCAATGGTTCATTGAGTAGACAAGTTTTTGTTCTGCCAGTGAGAAGGAAATTCTCCATTCTTTGTCTGCGTGTTTTCCTAGTTTGTGTCCTATTGCTACAAAGTGGCATCCATTTCTGACTATGACATCAACAATGAAAGACGGGGGCCATGTGTGACATCTGTCTATCCACTTGGAGGCTGGAGGAGGCCAAAATTCACAAACAAAACATTGGGCAGTGTCATACTCTACTCCCACTAAAACACCACTACCACAAGGGTCATGTTCCGTAGAATTAGGCATAGCTAGTGAACTTGTGATTTGTCTGTATTTGGAACTGGAAATGTAGAGTCTGTCATTTATTCTCGTACATGTATTCTGTAATCTTTCCCTGTGTGTTGGTGTCAATAGCTCAAGTAAAGCAAATCCCGATGGGCTATCAGAACAATCACAGAGAATCAATGTTTTTCTACTTAAGTCATAATTCTGAGCCTGATCTAAGTCCCATATAACGATGTGGTCATCTGGCTAAAATATACAGTCCATATCTGACCCATGTAGTCTGAATCTTTCTCTGTAACTCCCACTAGTCATATTCCTTTTTTCTTCTCTTGTTTGTATCACTTGTTCTATCATCATTTCCCTGAAGTCCATCATCTCTCTCCTCATGATCACCGTCTCTGAGGACCCCAGTATGTGACTCAGTCTCACAAACACAGACTCCGATATATATTGCATACCCAAGAGCCTGTACGAAATGAATTTATGTGAATTGTGTAAAAATATATTTTTTAAAAAATATTTCATTTTCACTATAAATCCATGTTATATAGATTTGACTTTAAAGATTATAATTAGAAGTGAAACATTTCTGTTGTACTTCCAGTTTCACAGACTATATATAGTCTGTGAAACTGGAAGTACAATAGAAATGGAAATTAGAAATGGAAAATCACTTTTGTAATTTTTAGTTTATAAATAAATGCGACTTTATAAATTCAATAATACATGTATCTTTGTTTGATATTTGTATGAAATATTAGATGTCTTGGCAAGCACTTGTAGGATCTTTGAGCCAACAGTCTCGTCTAACGTCAAGTCTGACGTCAAGTTTTTGAAAATTAAATGTTGATACAATAAAATCGTTCAGCATATACAATCTATAGCGTAATTAAATCAAAGTACTGAGAGTACTGATAGGCGGAAGCATTATTGCAAGTTCTCATGTGCAAAACTTTAATAACACATATTTGAAGTATAATCTGTTTTAAAGGGGGGGGGGTGATAAATATTTTGATGGATTGTAGTATTGAAACCAAGAAACAAGAATAAACAATATGTCTCCCTTTTGAAGCGGAGACATGAGAATAAGTGACGTCAATAGCAATATGAACATTTTAACATTTATTATACCCCCGGCTTGAACAGCGGGAGGGTATACTGTAATCGGTATGTCCGTCCCTCCGTCTGTACGTCTAGCTCTCCGTCTGTTACGTACTCATCTCATATCCACAACTCCTCTTATACCACTGAGTGAAATTTGATGAAACCTCCACAGAATCTTTATTACATATTGCCATTGTGCACCTTCCACTTTACTTTTTGATCCGACACATATGTTGGGTTTCCCGTCCACAGCAAAACATGGACTTTTCCGTTACAATCATATGGGAGGCGGGGGTATCATTTATTCATTTAGTGAGCTCATTGCTCACAGTACCTCTAGTTTTTGTCAAGTATAACAAGTTAAAATCGAAATGCAATTTGCAATACATAAAAATTGTTAGATATTTTGGGGAACAAGAAATGGATAATTATAAAATTTCACACAAAAATGAGTACTAATGAGTAATAGAAAGCAATAAATATCACAACTGCTTTTTGGTTTTTTATGTGTATTAAGTTTTAGTTCCAATGACACAAATTCTTGTTATAAAACAGCTAATTAAATAAGGATGCAACATATATAGAAGACCTTACATAGATTTACAATGTGCTTGTGGTTCTATGAATTGTTTTCATTCAATACACGTATTGCCCAGGTAGAACAAATCACAGGTCTCTAATGCTGATGACAGGTGAACCCTGTGACATGATGTCCACAATAAATGGAATATTTTTTCAGGAGAGCTTCTACCATGGCAAGTCCTTGAACGCCAGACAATTTTATTTTTATTCCTGTGGTAAATTTGTCTTTGATGATTGTAAAATATTGGTACATACATCCCAATATCAGTTGTGATTTCTTTTCTGGAGATTATCTACACCATTTTCCTCCCAACCGTCTCTTCGCAGAATTTTCTACAAAGTTTATAATTGAAAAAAAATTAAGAATACCTCATAATGTTTATTTAACAAATATTATTTTACAATGTATCCGACTTTCAATAAATGACATCAAGGACTTCAAATAACCTTTTATGATATATTTTAATATATTTTCTAGGGAAGCAAACTTTACCGGGTACTCGATCCAATGTCCAAGTACGAATACTATAAATAGGTACTCGGTTACTCGGCTGTATATTATTTCTTATTTCAAGGTACACATTTTTATCAAAAACATCAATTATAACTAAAACATGCAAATGGTAATTAGCATGTCTTCATCTACACCTTGCTGTAAAACATCCGTTATCGCCTTGATCTACATTCATTCATTCATTCATTCAGTGAAATCTAACATGCATAGAAATCAATGCCACTATACCCACTTCAAGAGTGAAGTGGGTATATAGAAATAACGAAAGATTCAAAACCGCTGAAAGTCAACTTGTGTTGTAAGTTAAGGGTATGTATACTGGAAACAACCAACAAATGTTATAATATAAGATTAGCGATCCTGACCAACAACATCCGTCCCCTTTCTTTCACTAGTTATATAATAACCTACATGTTTACACAGCAGTTTGTTACATAGATCCAATTAAAACAACGTTTTGTAATTTTGGGTGTATATTGTGCATTTGTGTTTTATTTGATAACTAATTTTAGTACCAAAGATCATTTCCAATGGAATTGATAATTATTTGTACATGTTTTACATTGATAAACATGATAAAATCAGCTTTGTGGGTTAACAGAGCTTAATTAATTTAACTAGGCACAAGATCAAACTTTTATCTACATTTTATCGTGTAACTGTGTATTCAATTGGGGAAAAGTCAGAGTAAGCGATTATTAAATATTGACCAATTTGACTTCCCTAATATTTTTTTGTATTTTTTTTTCTCTCTCAAAAGCCTAACATTATAAGTAATCATGTATTTCATGTATTCAAAAAAAAATGAAAAGAAAATACGCAAGTCAACAAAAAAAAAATGTCAAAATACACTTTCGAAAATAGTATTTGGTTCATTTTTGCCATCATAACAAGAACATTTGTTATGCTATCAAAAATATGTATCATAACTTATGAAAAATTTTTCTAATAGAAATATATTAAATTGATGTACTCAACTTCAGAGAAGTGTTTCTGGTTGTGCTGAGGTGAGTTTTCTTCTGCCATTTAGAGGTGACACGACCAAATTCACAATGCAATCTTAATTATATCCCACTTTCTGTTAGCTGCCTTCGTAGGGACACATCTATACAGATTAAAATACAATGTAGTTCTTATGCTTGCCTCCAAATTTTACAGTTTTGGCCCATCCTTCAACATACATGTATTTACATTAAATGAGAAAGGATATATAAATGTATACACTAACTCGGCATGATAATTCCTCAAATAATTTCTCCCAGGCATGTAATCATGGTAATTATAGACTATACCAGTTCTTTCCATAAGACCCGACCATAACAGCTATCATATTACGATATCTAAAGCATGCCTGCATAGGGAGGCGACATTTTCAAGTTAAAACAATAAAAGATAAGGGTGAAATAAAAGATACGCTAATCACAAAGCGTGAGTTACCTTGCTTATTTTGAAGAGAAGCCCTGTCACTTCAGTTCAACCATATAATGTAATATATTTCAAAATAGTTGAAAATGCTTGCTCCTACCCGTTACCAGATCCAGCCTCTAATGTTTTTAGAAATCTGTCTTTCATCTACTCCCAATTTGTTTTGTTTCAATTTAGTTTTGAGTGTGATTGCTATCCGTTGTATTCACATATCATGGCGTGTAATGCATACCATTATATAAAAATCTTATTTAATATTGTTTGTGGAACATTTCAAACTAATGATAAATATGTATCTCAGAAATGTGCAACTCCAACAAATGGTCAACTTTAAATTTTATCAGGTCATGTGAGTTTTTTCGGGTGACCTATTGCTTTCTGTTTTTTGTAATTCCTTGAAGATCTTCTTCTTTACTTCTGACGTCTGAGTGAAGAATTCGAATGGGACGTTAAACAATATACGATCATAATCATAATCTCTCCTTCTGGGTATAACACAAACTTACTACAAAGTACATACCCCGGTAGTTAAGATGAGAAAGGGCGCCTTTTCGAAATCCTCTAGATCTGCTGCTGGGTGTTAAGCAGATGAACTACCTATACAGTCAGGATGAGCAAGGGTGCATCTGCCAGAAATTTTATAGTCAAGGTAGTTTGATCCTTGACTCTGTAACCCCTAAATAATTAAGGGTTTTATAACTTAAGGATTAACAACTCCAGTGTAAGCAATTGATCTTCACGTTCCTAGATTAGTTAAACCATTGACCTTTGACTTTACAACCTTAAAATTCAACATGCGTCAACTACATCTTGGAGAATTTAAGTTTACCAAGTTTGATGTCTGTCATGCAAAGGTTTCTCAAGATACTAGTATTTTGGACCACCAATGGACAGGTGCAAACTGATATATACCTATAAAATGCTGAAAAAATTACTTTAAAACTATTTTGAGTTCATTTGTTGATCTTAGGGCCATTTGGAGGGATGTTTTTATTACAATGTAACGACATAAGGAAATTATTCTAGTAAACTATCTCTAAACATTTATGAGTCAGATTTGATTTGTAATGAATGTGTTTCCCATTTTAGTTATTCTTGGAGAGTTACTGAACTGTTATGGATACGGTAAGCAGGTTTTGAATGTTGATTAGTATTATTTAAAGTATGATAAAGAAGATCCGTAGAGTACTTATTAACAATAATGTAGCAGTATATAAAGGTATTTTTTGAAGCGGGAAATTGGATGGGCGAATTAGTAATATTATCAAGCGGGTTTTCAACAACCTAGCTGATACTCTGTCATACAAATGTAATTAAGACTTTATTTAATATTAAGTTTATAACGCATATTGTGTTATATGACAGTAAGAACATCAAGATGTGCTCCTTTTCATGATCGGGAAATAACTGAAAAATCCGTCATCAGCTAAGTGTGAGAAAAAAATGGACCAACAATATGAAAAACGTCAGTTAACATTTGACTCAATGATGAAACATATGGAGATAAATAATAAATTGTATTTACTGACAAGGTCATATTGTCTTGACTATAGAATTTACAAATTGATGACTTTAAACAAGACTGCTGTTTCAGTAACTTATTTGTTAATAACATATCTTGTTCTAAATATTCTTCATACGTAGATGATGAAGGTATATTGCTGTATAAGTAAGGAAGTTGACGATAGAAAAGTTTAACAAAGTCATATAGTTTGTCATAAAGCTTAGTTGTTAGATTACCATTAATGTGTATTTCAAGTGAAATATCTAAATACCAAACAGATGTGTCACACTCTTTATTATCTTTTATGTCAAGCCCTCCGGAATATATCGACTCGATATGAAAATTAAAAAAAATATTTGATTTGCCAATTTCTAGATTTGGTAACCAACAGAGACTAAAGACATAAAGTTGGCGAGGAGTTTGACAGATTAAGTATACTTTGATTAAAAAAAAATAGATGTTTAATTGCAGACAATCTATCACAAAATAAAAAAGCTGCACAGAGTTCAACCTGGCCTTGCGGTAAGTCCTGCTCTCTATATAGAGCGGAGAACGCAGTAGATGATGACATTGGCACTTGTTCTAGGAGTGAAGTCTTTGGTCATAACAGTCCGATTAAATCTGCTTGGTGGTATGTTGACCTCGGTGAGACAGAAAGTATATACAGAATCAACATTCTCTACAGGGACTACACTGGGTATGGTATGTTTCTTTTTTTTAATCTTGCATGCAAAGGGAATATAATACACATCCAACTCTTTTGTGCCCTGTTTCATTTGTTTCATTTATAAATAATCTATGTTCATCATACGTATTTTAAATATTTAATAAGAAAAATTGGAAAGAATAAAAATATAAATACAAGAATGAGAACAAAATATTTATTCTGGAAAATTTTATTTTTGCATTATAGTTCTTACAATAATTCTTACATTATTGATTATATAAAATAAAACAATAAACATATTTCATGAAAAATTTTGATATAATGTATAACTATCTTGCAAATATTATGGTAGGACAAAACACCCGTGGATTCTAATTTTACCCATTTCTTAAAAAGTACTGGAGTAAAAAAGAATAATATTACTATATTGCCAACAATGAATGATCCCTGTAAGAAAAATAATAAGTTATGGCATGTTTGCGTTAAAATTGAATTATACATTTTCACTTAAAAAAACTTGAACTGTTGGATATTTACATGTGAATTTTCAATTCCGAGGCTATGTATGTTCTATTTTTACTTAATATTTTACTCAAATTTTCCAGCATCAATTTGATTTACTGATTTAAAGTAACAAAAAGGTTATCTGTATGAAAAGTATTACACAAATTAGCAATAGATCAATTGATAATTCTAAAATAATCTGAAGTCGAATTTCACAGTTTTCTAACAGGGGCTGATAGGCCATATTTCAGACTATGCGGGCAAAAAATGTGTGGTTGAATTTCTTTCATATCGTATGTAAAGATAGATTTTTATCCTAGAAAAAAATATCAAAGTTTCAGAAAAATTGAATTTGAGAAAAGATTTGGCCTATCTATTGTGTCCTACCTTAAGCGATCTACAGAGCTCTATCAGGTAAAAATATGTCCATTAACCTATTCTTTGATTAGAAAGAAATCTGTCTAAATTTCTTTACAGTACAGAGACAAAGAGGACGAATGGCCGGTTTTTCTTTATTTATCTCAAACAGCACACAGAAACAGGACGGTCATCTCTGCTACAAAGATAAGAATGGGTTGCCTCCCTTGAATTTTAGTATAATTTGCTCCGGACATGGCCGTTATATTATATTTTATAATGAACGATTTGATGGAGTAACATACCCGGAAGGCTACGAGTCTAAAACTCTAATAGAACTATGTGACGTCGTTATTGAAGGTAATGACCTTGTTATTAAATTACAATAAGTATAGTTTTTTCTCTCTGAGGCGTTATCTACGTGCAATATATAATATGTTGGTTTGCAAGAAATAATGAACTGCAAATCATTTTCCACAGCATACACTGTTCCATTCGAAACTTGGACGTAAAATCAAGTACCAAATGTCGTTTTCATTGAACTAATTAATCCCGGGTATAAAACAGTTTCTTATCTTTCATACAGTCGTAGCAATCTTGATGTATGGAATCGAGATTTTGAGTGTTTTTAATCTTTTTGTATTAAGTTCAACAAAAAGATAGGATTTTTGAAAATTTTGAAAAACTTCGAATGTGAAAAAACGGCACACTAAATTTTGTAAAGATGTGCTTGGTTTGAAAGAAAAGCGGCTAATTTTGCTGTGCTGTCTGAACTTGGAAGATAACCGTTGTTTTTCAATAGCATGCTAAACTACTGGCATAAATTGGAAAATATGAAAACTTCAGATAATGAAATTAGTACTAATACATATTTTACATATACGTTTCTACACAATGAAATTACTTCTTCCCGGTTTGGTTGTGTATGTTTTATTATGGATAAAAGTTCCGAAATAAAAAAAAAAAACTATGTTAATTTAATACCCAAACGAAAGATGCATTTTGAAACTAAGGTTTTTTTTCTCACAAGGATGTGAATCAGGAAGGTATGGAGATAACTGTAGGCTAAACTGTCCAATCAAATGCCCGGATCATATGTGTGACATCGAGAGTGGTGATTGTTTGACGTGTCTAGCAGGGTGGCAAGGACCTAAATGCCAGGAAGGTGAGAAAATAAATTTATTTTTACTTTTTAACTAAAAATTTGTTCATGTGTTGTCATCATGTATTACTTTTCTTGATATCTGTAAAACCCTAGCTTTTCACAGAGATTAAATGTTTCGTGTTTAAATCATAGTCATCTAAAATTTTCAAAAATAGAAAATGGGCGGGAATTTATCGCACAGATTGGAGTTCCCAATATTTACTGTTTTTTTCTGTTTAGTTGATTAAGCAATCTAATTTGTGGAGAAAAAATATAGGGAAACTTTTTAATATTTTAAAGCAGATAATATTTGCAAGGGAAATCTTTCTTTTTTATTTTTTTTCTCTCGTTCCCTGCTTTTAATTGGGTCTTGAAAACGAGATCACATTATCAAGTATAGAGGCCATTAAACAATTTGTTTCTATTTCAAGCTTCCAGAGAAGCTTATCGAGTTGATGTTTTTAAAATTATAAACAATATTCTCTGAGAAAAGGTAAAAGCATTTTATTATTATAAGTCAATTGACTGGTTATT
Source organism: Saccostrea cuccullata (assembly GCF_032062105.1). Lineage (NCBI taxonomy): Eukaryota > Metazoa > Mollusca > Bivalvia > Ostreida > Ostreidae > Saccostrea > Saccostrea cuccullata. Next base: position 470,801 of record NW_026931770.1, read on the forward strand.
TTTTTAAACAGATATTTCAACTCCTATTTGTAATTGTAATGTCATGTCATAATGAGAATGATGTTACAATGTCTGAAATGAGAAGACCTACTTTATAATAAAATATGGCTTTAAAAGACATTTTTCATTGCCTGTTAAAAAATAATGCAACAAATTCATTCAATACAATTCCTATAATATATATATCTATGAGAAGAGGATATCGACCGAACACTATCTCCTCTAAAGTTTATACATTTAGGAATTGACCTCATCAAAAGGCTATATCTGCATAACATTAACATGAATATTTATAATTAATGGCAGGATGCAAAAATAGAACATATGGTCCGAGATGTATGTACAGGTGTGGACACTGTTTTAATGATGCGCCTTGTGACGTAGAGACCGGAAGTTGTGGATCTGAATGTGACCCTGGCTATCGTGGAGACCTTTGCAAACAGGGTATAACATCAACAATTTTCATACTTGTATTCACAATAATTTGATCAAAGGAGAGTAAATATAATTAATTATATTTTTGAGACATTGAAGATTAATAAGATCTACATTTTTTGTCAGCTTGTGAAAATGGGAGTTATGGACCAAGTTGCAATTTCACTTGTGGCCATTGTTTTAATGGAGAACTCTGTGATAAGACTACAGGAGTGTGTAGCACAGGATGTGTCCCTGGGTATTTTGGAGATAGATGTCACAAAGGTTAAAGTTTTTCCTTATTCTTTAAATTGGTAGACATATAATCATGATATATACGTGCTTAGACAGACAAGAATTAAGGATTGTCTGAAATATAAAGTTATAAACTCACTTAGAGTCATAGATCGTAAAGGAATTTTTGAGACAATTTAACCGTCCTGATTTGACTTAAAATATCGAAAGTACCCTTTTTATATATCCGTTATTTCCCGATTATGACAAGGAGCCCATGGCGGATGTGACCGGTCGGCAGAGGATGCTCACTCCTCCATGGTACCTGATGCCACCTCTGATGTTTTGGATGTCCGTGTTTGCTCTGCTCCTATTTAATATTGTTTTATGGACTTATGAGCTAATATACTGTTTGTTATTTCCATATGTTTCTTTAAAGGCAAAATTCAATATTTTTTTTAACGATGACAACATTTGTATTTTGCAATTTTGATAGAATGTTTGCCGGGATTGTTTGGAAAGAATTGCAGTTATCCCTGCAGTGGCCATTGTTCACACAACGAGAGTTGCCATCATGTTGATGGGAGATGTAAAAGAGGGTGCGCTGCCGGATACATAGGAAATAAGTGTAATCTTGGTAAGTATATTTACCATCAATAAAGATTCTTAATTATAATAATCATGTCATAAATGTGATTAAGACATTAGTACACGGCGGGTGTGACCGGTCAGCAGGGAATGCTCACTCCTCCGTAGCACCTGACCCAACCTCTGATGTTTTGGATGTCTGTGTTTGCTCTGCTCCTATTTTTTTTTTATTGTTTTATGGACTTTTGATCTTCAATACTGTTCGTTATCTGCATATGTTTCTTTGCATATAAATCATATGATGTTGCGGATTTGGATGCTACATTTTGTTTCAATGCTTCTTTTTCAGTTTGTGAACCTGGCTTTTATGGTATAAACTGTACAGAGATATGTTCCGTAGGATGTCAAGACAACTGTAACCATGTTGACGGTTTTTGTAGATGTACTGCTGGGTGGACGGGGTTCCCGAAGTGTACCATTGGTATGAACTTATTAAGAAAAACTAAATATAGGCTCTGACTTTTCTGCAAGAACCTTACATTTTAAATATTGTGCAAAGTAGATCAAGGAATTATCAATAGAAAATAATTTGTCATCAATTTTTTGATTTGATGAGAAATTCTTCATTCACTTTTTTTTTAATTCTAAGAATGTCCTCCAAACTTTTTCGGAATTGACTGCCGACGCCGATGCAGTGGTCACTGCAGTAACAATGACACCTGTAGTAGGCATGACGGGACATGTGAAGGCGGCTGTCAGGAACCATTTATTGGTCGTCTCTGTGATCATCAAAGTTAGTGACTTACAGCCTTGTTGTGAAATTTATTTTTACTGAGGTATCTTATTTACTTGAACGTGTAGAAAATTACTAATGTTGTACATGTTATTCTTATCACGAAGAAGTATATGGTGATAACAAACTAAATTGAAACTCAAAAGTCCATTGAATAATATATATCTAGAACAGAGAAAAGACATACCTCCAAAACATCAGAGGTGGGATCAGGTATCATGGAGGATTGAGTATAACCCCTTTCGCCGATCATAACCGCCATGTGCTCCTTGTCATTATCGGAAATTAACGGAAGAATCCGTCAAAAATGCAGTCTGGAAGAAGGATATGGAGATAACGAACAGTATTCCTTCTCAAAGTCCATAAAACAATACATATTAGGAGCAGCACAAACACGGACCTCCGAAGAGTGAGCATCCCCTGCTGACCGGTCACACCCGCTGTGTGCTCCTTGTCATGATCGAGAAACAACGGAAAATCCGTCGTCAATTCAGGGTATAAATAATGGACTAACAATTAGTAAGGAAAACTTCAGTCAGCATTTGACTCAATGATAAATTGTATTGCTGACCAGGTCATTGTTTCGACCATAGAACTTACGAAATGATGAATTTAAACGAGACTGCTGATATTCTTGTTTCATAAACTTGCTTGTCAATAATTTACCTCGTTTTAGAAATTGTTCGTACGTAAAGCATGCTCTTGCGTATCGAATCGTCTGAGATATATATACTCCATATGCAGGTGATGAAGGTTATTGCTGCATAAGTAAGGGAAATTGACGATAGAAAAGTTAATGTCGTCACGTTTATCATATAGCTTTGTTGTTAGATTACCATTAACGTCTTTTTCGAGTAAAATATCCAAGTATGTGTCAGACTCTGTGGTTTCTTTTATCTCAAGCTCAAAAGGACATATCGTATTGACGTACGTAAGAATGGAAATGACCATTGTTAATTGACAATAGGTCGTCGATATATCTAAATGTCGAATTGAAGGCCATAGCAAGTGTTTCCTTTTTTCACGCATAATATTTTCCATAATTTCTGCTTTATATAATTAAAAAAACATGTCCGCTAATAACTGAGCGCAACGGGTACCCATGGGAATTCCAACAGATTGTTGGAATACCTGGTCTCCGAAAACCACATAGATATTGTTAATCAGAAACTCAAGCATCTCTTTGATGTCAACCTCAGAGTACTTGTGTGTGCAATCAAAATGTGTTTTAACAAAATAATTTTGCAAATCACCAATGACCAGGTAATTGAATTTACGAGTTCCATTTTTATTGAAAAAACAGCTGTCAATGATATCAAAAACCCTGGACTTAATTTATCGTGGGGAATGGTTGTGTATAAAGTTGAAAAGTCGTAAGCTTTAAAGCTGTTGATTTTGGTAAAATCTTTTGATTTCAAATTGTCCAAAAGTTCTTTGGAATTTTTGAATATCCACATCTGATTCACACCACTTCTTGAATGTATTGTTGCAGAGTACTATTGAAGTTTTTCCTTCACTACTGTCAATAGCTTAGTGAGGAGTAACAAAAGAGGCCTGGTTGAACATTTACTGGAACCCGCAATGTATCTTTCTTTGTAAGGAGTTTTATTAAGTTTCGGAACCCAATACACTGTATATATAGGGTAGTTCAAATTCATTTCGGCTCTGTAGAATATTAAAAATATTTAAAACTGACAAATGGTTTTAAAGAATTTCTTCCTTAGAGAGGGAAGTATGAGTATAAGTAGGAGTACCACTTGTAGAACTAAATCCAAGTTCTAATAATAATGGCCTAACAATAACAATTAGGATGAAAAACGTCAGTCAGCACTTGACACAATGATAAATTGTATTTGCTGATAAGGTCATTGTATCGACCATAGAACTTTCGAAAATATGAATTTATACGACCCTACTGATATTCTTCTTTACCAATTTGTTTGTCAATAACTTACCTCGTTTAAAAAATATCATATTTAGACCATGCTCTTGCCTATCGAATCAACCAAGAGATGTAAACCCGTATGCAGGTGATGAAGGCATTTGGCTAAGTAAGGGAAGTTGATGATTGAAAAGTTCGCACGTTTTTCATAAATCTTGGTTGTTAGATAACCATTAATGTTTTTTCAAATGAAATATGCAAATATATGAAAGAGATGTGTCAGACTCTGTGGTATGTTTTATTTAAAACTCATGGAATATATTGTATCGAAATAAGAATGGAAATAACCAATTTTAATTGAAAATACGTCGTCGGTGTATCCAAATGTCGAGTTGAAGCCATCAGTCAGTTTTCTTCTTTTTATGTGTAAGATTTAGAACAGATTCTGCTTCAAAAATCCCTGTTCAAAAATAAACTGATGAAATTTTTTGAAAATATACGAGGGTTGTCCCATAAAGTCGTGGACAATGTTTATAAAATGAGAAATTCTGCCTTCTCACTACAACATGAAAAAAAACCCAGTTAATAAAGCAAAGGGAATATATTTTTTCCCTGTCCACTTCTCTTTGGAACAACCCTCATATGTAGCTCTATGAAATAGAAATTATAATTTAAATAAATCTTTTCAAAGGATTAGAGGAAAGTCTCTTTGAACTTTAATGGGATGAAGGATGTATGGTCACGTGACTCAGTTGATTTACGTCATAATCTCTGATAAAATATGTACAAAACGAGATTGAAACCACAGTATTTGTATAATTTTTTTGACTGTTTGTTTGCGTTCACCATCTAGAATAAAAATATCTGAAAACATTCAAAATTTCTTGCAAATATTATCAAATTACGGAATAGATTAATCCACTCTGCCGTTTCCCTACTCTGCGCGTCCAGTGCGTCTTTGACGTCATAGTGGAACTCTTAGTTCAGTAAGATCATACACGGTAAAAACGGGTAGTATAAAATCATAAAAACGGATCATAATATGTACATGGTAGGGTATTTTGTAAATTTCAGAACGCAAAAAATATTTTTACATGGTTGTTGACGGAAAAGTTCTGTGGGTTTGTCTTATTTCGCTTATTTCAGGAATGTGTGACGTCATAGTTGGGTTTTCCCGTACTCGAGAAATGTAAACATGACACGTTTTTCTCATGATCATCACTCGTTTAACTTTGCCCCGAGCAATATTGAGCTCAGCTTCACCAATCAATATTTTTACAGTTAATCAATACAATGACGACCTTGAACTTCGACGTAAATTTTCAAATATTGAATGATAGGATTTTTTGCAAATTAATTTTTTTATGATTTAAGTTGTCCTAAAAAAGTCGTAAATTTCCGTCTCCAGATGTGGTGTTACAAAAGAATCTTGCTTTTTCGAATTTTTAACCCTATTCATACTCTAAAATATTTTAAAGACACATTTCCGCTGGTATACTTTTTATCTATGGTGAAAATTTTCGATTATCGACCGAGTAATGGACCAAGAAACACGGAGAATAAAAACTCTGCTCAGACACTGTGGGGTATGGTATTTGTCACTCAATATCTCAGAAATAAGTCTGGAAACCTATTGATATGTCTGCTTTATAGTATGTAGGACATACTAAATAAGATATATACAAAATATGAAAAAAATTAAATGACAGGTATTTTTTCAGCTAAAGGTCCTTCATCCCCTTAAATTTGATTTTATCTATGTATGTAGTGAATTCCAGTTTGTTCTGTCAAGAGTCTGTTTATATGAAAGATCAATAGATATTCAGTGTTTGGATATATAATTGGATATTTTATTTGATCGTAATAAATGATTGAATAATCAACTGAGCTTCGATGTTCCATCATCAATTTCAGATTTTACTGAGTATCAAGAAGAAAAATTTTGCGTTTTCAAGCATTTTTCTACTTCGTGGATTGCAGGAATGACCGTTTCTCTTACATCAAATTTATTTGCAATTTTCATTATCATTTTTGAAATACGGTAATTCTTACGCCTATTTTATTTCGCAATTCAAAGTGATCAAGAATTAGAAACAAAAGTGATTTAATTTTTTTAATCACCATTGGTTCATTAAATAAGTTTTGATATTCTAAAATGTCTGCTAGAAGTATTTTAACAATTTGAATGATATAATTATCTATAAGAAACACATTTTGTCTTTCATAGAAACGTATTTATTTTCCAAAATAGCCAGCAAACGTATGCATTATTGGCTGTTTTAATTCTATTTGTATTGGCTGTTTTAATTCTATTTGTATTGGCTGTTTTAATTCTATTTGTAGACACTGTCAATTAAAAGCAAAAGCAAACAAAAGACCAGAAAAGTATATTACAATGACAGATTCAGGAACTTTGAACAATGAAGGCGCAGCTCATCAGTATGAGGAAATAATTAACCCCATTAATTAGGAATTCTTGTAAAATGAATTCTACTGGTGCTCTTCTCTCTCTGTAGAAAGAACAAACTTTTAGTAGTTACAATTTACAATTTATGTATAAGCACAAATAAAAAACGTAAAGTTATAAACTTATCACTGATTATAATAAACATGTGACTTGTAATATGCATTATTATATGTCTCTAAACTTATTTAGTTGGGTAGATTTACATACTGTATGTAGTTTTGATCTTCTTTAAGCTAATCTGTTATTCTCTAACTCTTTTCATCTGACCATCACACTGCTTCCATCGTGACTCTCAATGTTTTGGACATTTTATACAATGTTATCGATAAATGGAAAAAATGTACATATATAAATGGTAAGTTTAATGTTTATTTGTATTCAGCTTTTGCGTTAATAAACTGATGACAGGGAAGCTTATTCTCACGCTGTGTACTAGATGAGGGGTTAATTACAATCAAGAGGAGAGAGGCTGCATAACATCTTTGAGAACATACTCTTGAGTATCGAATAAACACTTTATACAGGAGATTAACTACCTAAATAGGAAAATTTACATAGCATTCTTTGTAAGTTGACCGTTATCTTCTATATTCAGACAAATATCCACCAAAGCTGAGGAGGAAATGTCGAGTTAAGGACATTGCTCTTTTGGAAGAAAACAATATGTTCAAGTTATTTGGAATCACATCATTTGAAGTATAAAATGACCATCCATTTTTATTTCCTTGATCAAATATTAGAATTTATTTACAAACTACATCAAAAGGCATAAATAAGTGAACAACCAGAGCATTCTATTTCAGGGAAATGAGGTTTACAGATTTTTTTATGAAAACTTGTTAAATATTTCCTTCGTTTACTTTGGGTGTGTGTTATTATGTAATGATATCAATGGTTCTAAAGACATTAAGGAAAAAATATTATGATTGCATGAAACCTTGTCAAAAACTGACAATCTTTGCGCGGAAGGAACAATAATTTCTTTTTCAATAATTTTTTTACAAAAATATATTCTTTTATTTTTCACAAAAATATACATGTAAATCAAATCAAACTTTGCTTCTTATCAGCAGTAAATTATTTGGTAGTTTTTTTTAATTATTGCTGGTATTTGCTTAAGATTTCTAGTGGACAACCACGCAGGCTTATACAGAGCAAATACAGCATCAAAAGTTGTAGTAATTCTAATCATGTTTCTTACAATTGCTATCCTAGGAAAATTAATGAACTGTTTCGGATATGGTAAGTAAACTTTGAAACATTGTCAAAGATATCAGAGTCTGATGTGATTGAACCAAAGATAGGGGGTTGGGGTTAAGGTATTATTTGCTTAAGATGTATATTTATAACAATCAAGGAAATACAATTTATATCATAATTTGAATTTTTGATGATTTGTTTGATTGTTTTCTCTAATAACTGAATGAACTTGGCACTAATAATTTTTCATATTGATTTTTTACTGCGTCACAAAGTTCTGTTTATTTTTATGAATGCAATGATTAATTAGGATTTTTAAATTTCTGAAAGATTCTCCTGAAAAAAGGAAAGAGTCAGATATTTCATATATATATACTTTGCTACAAAATTAATTATTTTGATTTTAAAAACAATGGCTGGCTAGTGCTCTTTTGGTTTCTTGTGTTTTGAAAATCTAATTTGAACAATAATGACTGTAGAGAACATGTATTAATGTATAAATACAAACAGTATGTATGCAATAACGGTGGTTCCATTTGTCACTTAATTAATGTACTGTATTTAAAGCAATATGAGCTGCAACTTTGATATCGGAATTTTTTGTTGTAAAATTGTTAATAAGAATTTCAATGACAGAAAAAATAACGTTAATAAATTTATGTTGTTCATACTTGTGATTGAAAAACCTATTTAAAAGCTTTAATTGAAACAAAATTATATTATTGTCGCCCTGTACAATAATGATTTCTTATATAAAACTGTATATTGGATTGTATATAAAAGTCTTCCTTCTGCTTTATTTTAGTGTAATTAATCATAAAGGTTTAAGTTACATACAAATTAATCATAATAACGCATTTTAACAGCAATTTGTTTTTCAAAAATACAGCTCATATTGCTTTAAACATTGACTTGTACATTCAATGAGGTATAACGGCATGCATTTTTATTTTTATTAATAAACCAAAAGTTTATATTTCTATGGAATTACAGAATGAAAGGTCTACATTTCATTATTATTTCCTACAAAAGCGAAATTCGTTTCATATATATACCCGGTAAGCAAGGGAAGTTGACAATAGAAATGTTGAAGTCAACACATTTATTTTGTACTTTTTGCATAAAGTCTGCTTAATATGAATACAAAAAGGTCTGCTAATAAAGGAGCGCAATTGGAACCCATTGGAATTCCGAAAGATTGTTGGAAGACTTATATGAATCATTTTTAATACTAGTATCAACTTCAAAGTGCTTGTGTGCAATCAGAATATTTTTTTTAACAAAATAGTTTTGCAAATGACCAATGACAGGGTAAGCTAATTTCCATTTTGATTGAAAAAGCGGCTGTCTTTGATGTCAAAAAATACAGTGTTTACCAGTTTTTACCAGAATCTTAACACTGTAACATACATCTCAAAGCACTTTTTAAACTCACGTGTTTTTTTTCTCACAAATTAAAGTGACTTTAGTCACATTGTTATAATGCAAAATTGTATAACGTGACAAAATATTTTTAAAATGTTTTATATCTTAATTTTAATCATATTCCATTACTTTAACCATAATTCACTCATAATAATTGGTAGGATTACTTATTTCAACAAAAAGTTCGTAAAATGCAACACATTTATTTTGTAGATTTTGCATAATTCAAACATATCTCCTTAATACAGAAACAGCTAGTGCAGTCCATGTCACTTCTGCTTTTCAATGTTAAAAAGCATATAGATTGCTTGTGTGTGGCATATCTGCTTTCCATGTTAAAAAGATGACATTTTTTAGGTTAACTTCCTGAAATCTAGCATCATGAAAGATACCTTCCAAGCAAAATTTCAAAGTTTCAGACCCTAAATGTAAAAAGAATTTTCTTTTCAATATTTAAAATTTTACTATGTTGAAAGATAAACAATACTTTACTATCCTATCCTTTCACATGATATCATTGCATATTGACAAAACCAAGCCAAATATGGAAAATTTGCAATGTACCTAGAAAAATACACATCTTTAAGAAGTCAACCAAATAGTATCAAAAAATTCGATTAATTAATCTGTGAATACCTTTGATAGAATCATACACATTGAACACTATACAATATATAAACAAATCCCCATTTAGAACGTTGACTTTAAGAGAATATGTACATTTTACATGAAATATCTAATAATATAATGGTTACGTCTCGTACCGAAACTCGAGAATTTTAAGTTTTATTGCAAGAACAATGTGACTTTAATTTGTGCGAAAAACCACATGAGCTTAAAAAGTGCGTTGAGCTGTATACATGTTTGATAAAGTACTGATGACTTTTTAGATAACTTGTCGTACGGTCGATCAGCAGTTCAAAGCTCGACGTATACATGCTTCTGGTTCCGGGGTCGGAACTGTACTTCATCTACGTATATAGCTTCTAAAGCAGTGGATGGTTACATTAGTACTTGCACAAGGACCGAGTACATTGGTTTGAATAATGCATACGACAAGGTTTGGTGGTACGTTGACTTAGGTGGTATCCGCAGCGTGTATGATATCAGAATACGGTTCAAGGATTATAAAGACGAACATGGAAATTTGTATTGCAAGTATTCCATTTCAAACACGATTATCTTTGCAAGTTTTTATATGCTGTTTTATCTTTTTCAAAATTAGTTTAATAATCACAGACGAATGATATTACATATAATAAGGTGATTTTTAACAAATAAAATATTAGCAACTAATTTCAATATTTTCCTATTTAAAGTTTAATATTTAGTAACTAACGATTTTTAGTGACGAGACAACGGAAACGCCTGGCGGGATTTTCTCTGTATATTTCCAATACATCTCGACGAGAGGATGGATACTTGTGTTATGAAGATTTGTCAACATTAGGGTTGCCAGACCTGGATTTCAGTACAAGGTGCATTAAATATGGACGTTTTGTCATCTTTTACAACGAACGAATGGACCAGAAATTTTATTCTTCGTCAAGATATGAAAACCCTGCTCTAACAGAGTTATGTGACGTAGTTGTGCAAGGTATGTTACCTCTTGTGTTACATACCTCTCTGTACATCCCGTGAATTTCACTCTTGCTATAATTTAGCTCACCTGAAACTACTTTACTGTTAATTTTATGAACCTGAGGATCGGACTACCTTAATATTATATGTTGTAATTGCAGGTTGTTATCGAACAGGGGTATATGGATATAGCTGTGATATCAACTGTCCGACCAAATGTCAAGGCCGGAGATGCGACATAGTTAACGGATATTGTCTTGGGTGTACAGAAGGATGGTCAGGATCGAATTGTAATCAAGGTAGATGGAATTCTAAGAATTATATATCAATTGCGATAATCGAATAATGCACCAATAGTTTAGAAAATGGACATAAATTTAGAGTACTATCAACGTTACTTGATATAAGATGCTTTCAAAATCTTTTCACTTCCATTATTTCAAAATAATTTGAAAACAATCAGCTTGTCCCTCCGGGTGGTATGGACTTGAGTGCAAATTAAGCTGCTCCGGAAACTGCAGATACAGCGACATCTGTAATCACGTGACAGGGAGGTGTGACAGAGGATGTGCTTCAGGATGGAAAGGCTCTCATTGCAACAAACGTAAGATATGTATTTATATATACCTATTGTGGATATTGCATTTATTAAATGGATAAAACTTAAATTATTCAACACTACTGGTCGGAACTACTTTTGACACGTCTCTCGCTTCAATACTTCAATATAAGTATTTGGCACTTTTGATTGTGAATGCCCTTTTCTCATTGATAAGGTCTTTTATAAAGTGTAAAAATGTAGAATCAAATAAAAAATATATACGCACTTTGAAAGAAACAATTTAATGATATTTTAAAAAAAAATGAAATTCTAAAGACATATATTTTACTGTGATGCAAAGACATCTTTAGTTATTAAGGACAGACGAGACGTTCCTTAATAACAGATAAATATTTGTTAGAGTTTGTCACTGAAATATTGCTACTTAAACATGTTTACTCACAAAAAATTGAAGTACCTTACCAGGCATTTCTGCAAGATACCAGGAGTAGTATTTCTTATTTAATCCTTTGAGGAAGAAAAATAATTTTCCAATTTCAAATGTTTAAGTGTTTGGATTTTTTAAAAACGTTTAGAAACTGATTAAGAAGTCAGAATGTTATTAAAATTTTAAATATTTTTCATACATTACGAAGATATATAAAACAGGTTTTGAGGAACGTCTCGTCTGACCTTAAAAGAGTTATATCCAGTAAGTTCAAAAGTTTAAAATTCGATGGCCCTTGAATCTGACTAAGGGTTTGGCATGAAAAGTTTGAAATGATAAGAAGTTTGATAGTCTAGTCCCATTTGGAAAAAATGGTTTCTGATATATTTTAGTCCTGAAATGTAAGAGAGTGATGCTGTTGTTCCATCTTGGACAAAAGTTTGAACTCTGGAGATGTCAATAAACTGATAAACAATCAGTTTATCACCATGGCCTTTGCTTCTCCCTTCACCCCTGTAATATGTACCAGAAGCTGCAAAGTTATTCTATAGCCATTCTGTACTATTCGGACAGCTCTCTGGTGTACTAACTGCAGCTTGCTGATGTCCACATTATGTGGGTCCCTAGTATCTTATATAAGATGGGGATTGGTCTTATTATGACTTTTTTGATGTCATGCTGCAAAAAGTTCTCATTCGTTGATCTGGTTGGTATACTGAGTCCATTTCAAGCTCTTGTGGATATTACCTCAAGGATACTTGACAGAGTCAACCATTTGGAGGATGTGTCGGTGGGTGTTCTACACGTTTCCTTTTGTGACATGTAGAACTTGACATTTCTTAGGGTTAAAATCCATTAACCAGTTGCCCTCCTTAATACAATAGAGTTTCTAGGTCTTCTTGAAGCTTGATGACATTCTCTTCCTTTATGAGTACCCAACAGGGATTTCATCCGCTAACAGTCTTGCTACTGATCACTCCGAGGGACAATTCGGTAGGACATTGATAACAAGAGGAACAACAATGATCCACTGGACATGACATGAACGACAGCAATGGGCATGGTCCCGCAAGTATATTACACTAAGGGACTCCCGATTGGACTGGGCTTGTTGACGATAAATCACACTTGGTCCTATTTAGAAGAGAAAATTTCTTTATCATCTATGAAATATGTTAACATAACCATTATTCGGTCCATTTAAAAGTACAAGAAATATTACAAAATAGGAAATGAGCATGTATGGACCTCCAAAACATCAGAGATGGGATGAAATGCCACAGAGAAGTGAGCATCTTCTTCTGACCGGTATTTCAGATGAAGTATCTAATCCCATTGTGATCATTGTACGAATTAAAGAAAGCATCTTTACTTACACCATTATTTATATTTGCATGGTTCAGCCGAATCGTCAAAATTGTGTTTATAGCTCAATAAGCTTCGATAAGATATACAATGTTTCAACCCATTGGTTTGATTAAACAAATGTGAAAATATACTCTGTACCCTTAAAAGGGTGGTTAAATACTCGTTCGAGTTCAGATACTGTAAATCACGTTATATTCGCGAGAACTTAATTTTCGCGTAATTACGCGAGACAATGAGCTCGCGAAAATTTCATTCTCGCGTTTAAAAGTATTCCTTACGATTATATAGAGGAAAAACAACAATTCGTGAAAATTATGTCTCGCTAATAAAGAGTCAATGACTATCTCGCGAAAATAAGGTGTCGCGAAAATTTAGTGATCTACAGTACATTAAAAAAGAATGATATTTCAACGATGAAAAAAGCATTTAATTTGAATGAAAATACATTTATAAAGTTTCCTTGATTTTTAAGAAAATAAGGTTATGTTTTAAAAATTTAAAATTTCCTAAGTTTATTTATAGTTTTTAATTCAAATTAAGCTCTTCTTCCCGAATATGACATCCCTTGAATTAGCAAGTGCTAATACGGATGTATTTCTGACAACTTCTTCTCAATTCATTCTCACTTTTCCAATTATTAAAGCAGAAAATACTAAATTTAATGAAGTTTAGAATTTTAATGCTTTAAATCATATTTGACCAAAATAATTTCCGGCATGAAAACAAACATTTAAGTTTTAATTATTTTATCTTATCTTCATTTCCTGTATTAATTTTGAAAACTAAAGGAAAGTATTTCATAACTGAAACAAATAACTTCTTCCTTTTAATTTTTTACAATTCCAACAGTTTTCTTTCTAATGAGGAAGTTCTTCAAAATTATATCTCGATTTTTTTTTTTACATTTTTTAATATTCCGACCAACAAAATTGAATTAAAATTTGTTTCATATTTGGATGTTTTACAAGAAAGAAATTAATGGCAAACTTACATCGAAATTTAAGTGAAACTAACATCAAACCTTTATGATAAACTTGATGACTTCATTTTCTTTCGCCAGCCTCCCTTACTTACGCAGCAAAATACCCTATCATCTGCATGTGAGAATTATGTCTCCAAGTTGATTCGAAATGTTTCCCATATCTTCTAAAATAAGGCAGATTACTGACAATGAAATACAGATCCCTACACGTCTTAAACTCACATGATTATTTGCATAAATAAAGGTAGTCCGATCCTCAGGTTTATAAAATTAGCAGTTACTCATAAAAGTATCTCTGAGTCCACAAAGTTATGTAAATTTATCCACTGTATTTCTTTAAAGTTAATCAAATTATATAGGGAAAATTGTCAAATATCCAATATTTGTGCATAAAAAAGCGAATTGGAATATCAACAATACATTTTCTAGTTGCAAATTGATCAATAAATATATTTTAGGTTAAAAAATTATAGGTATCCAGGCATTCAGAGAAATTTTCAAATTTCACAAATTTCAACTTTTATAAGACCTTTTCTAAGACTTCCAAAATACCTTGAATCTTATAAAGATGAATAAAATGAAAATTGTTGCATGAAAAAATTTGTTTTTCAAGCTTCATTTTGATGCATTTCAAATTAAATATTAAGTTTTGGAGTTATTCTTCCTGGCTGAGGATCGGATATCCTTAAGCTTGCATTGTAACAATGCGAATTTGTGTAACAACGAAACAAAATATATCATCTTTAAAATGATTTTCATCTAAATTTTAATTTTCTTTCAATTACTTAAGACATAATTTACACAAATAAATTGGTAAGATTTTGATATGCTCTTGTAATTGGCTGATGAATTGTGATAGTTTTCAAATTGTTTTTCATGGTTTCTTGTTCAATGCTGCCGTCTATGTATCCGTTTTTTGCAAGCAGTTCTTTGCCTTGTCTAGACACGAATGTAACTTCTGAATTTCTATGCATTGCCATGTCTCTTAAACGCAAGATGATAACAGTAATTTTCATCTGTTCGACTTTTTTTACATGTTAAAAAGCTTGTATTTTTAAAAGTTACTTTCTGCAATCTAGCATCATAAAATTTACGCCACATCGTAAAATTTGTAAGTTTCAGACCCTAAATGTAAAATCGTTTTCTATTCAATAATATTTACATTCAGTGTAATTTTCTTTATGAAATCCATTAGAAATCTACGACGTTCAAATCTCTAACACATACGAAACCTTGTCACCGCGCGTAAGAATACACAGTAGGAACTATATGCTTTTTCAATACCTTAGAATATCAAAATATGCATTATTTTGACTGAATTTAATTCAAGAACTATAACCCTGTTAAATTAACGTAAAAAACAACAAATGTGCGTTTATGATTAATTTGTCACTTTTTTTCCTCGCAATGTTCGTTTGCGTTATTTAACTTTACAACGTCACAAACATCAAAAACGGCTGTTACGTTTATAAAGTACCCCAGTTTTGCAGGGCGCTAAATTCACATTAAAAATTACCGAAATAAACAATTATGAAGAGGAAAAATTAAAGAATGTAAATATAAGCATTGAATTCATATTTTGGGATGTTTTCGGTCGTATAACACACCTGGCCGTGCCGACAAATAATCATACCGCACTAACGCGCGGTATTCAATTTGTCGGCACAGCCAGGTGTGTTGTACGACCGAAGACATCCCAAAATGTGAATTCAATGCTTAAGTAACAATTTACCATTTTAAGGGATAAATCATCTGTTGGAATATTTTTAGGCAGCATTGTCATTTTTCTACACCACATATTGATAAAACCAACACGACTATGGCAAATGTGCAAAGTACTCAGAAATTTCCTTATATTTAAGAAGTCAGTTTGATTGATCGAATATTGTTTAACGCCGAGTCGGCATTTTTCCCGCCATATTTCGGCGGGAGAAGTCAGTTTGAAAATTTCAGATAAATAGTATGAAACACGTATGGTAGAATCATACAGATGTAACATTATGCGATATATTTATAAAGTCCACTTTAACAATTCAACTTTGAAAACTTGAGAAACTGAATTTAAAGAATATGCACCTTTGCCATGAAAATATATAACACATATTTGACTAAGGTCTTGTAATTGAGTTCGATAATGTTAAAGTTTTATTGCTAGATGAATGTGACCTTAATTTGTACGAAAACCATACAAAATAGTAGAAGGGCAAACACGGGCCTCTTAAATATTAGAGTTGGGATCAGGTGTCATAAAGGAGTGAGCAGAAACTCAAGCATCCTTTTAAAATTAACTTAAAGTACTTATGTATACAATCAGAATGTTCTAAACAAAATAATTTGAAAAGGACCATTGACAAGTTAAGTATAATAGCGATTTACTTTTTTATTAAAAAAAACCGCCACCTGTTTATGATTTTATAAAGCTTGGATTAAAATTTATCGTGGGGATGGTTTATTAATTGCAAAAATAAGGTATTCAATGGTTTTGAACAATTTTAAGAAGGACATGGAGATAACGAACTGTATTCAATCTCAAATTCCATTAAATAATACAAAATAGGAGCAGAGCAAACAATAGAAGTGGGAACATGGAAATAATGGTGGTTCTTCTTTTGAATAATAAAACTAGAATGAAAAACGTCAGTCAGCATTTGACAATGATAAATTGTATTTGCTGACAATGTTATTGTATCGACCATAGAACTTATGAAATGATTACTTTAAACGAGACTGCTGGTACTCTTGTTTCATCAACTTGCTTGTCAATAATTTACCTCGTTTTAGAAAGAGTTCATATATAGAGCATGCTTTTGCGTATCGAATCAACTGATATATATATATATATATATATATATATATATATATATATATATATATATATATATATATATATATATATAGAAAGCACAAAGAAATTCACTTTTACATGGATACCCACTTCCGTCCCAGCCCGGGGTTGAACTCTCGACCTTCGGAATCTATCTCCTAGCAGTGCAAGTACAGCGCGCTAGACCGCTCGGCTATCTAGGCAAGTCAAAAAACTTGCTTTCGATGCCGATGGAATTCTCGCGGCACTGTCCTACACTACACGGTCATTGAGAATAGAAGTGAGATACAGTTATTTGGATATTAGTTTTAACAGTTTATATATATATATATATATATATATATATATATATATATATATAAAGCACTAAAAAAACCAACAACACTGTATATACTAAATGTCGGATCTATCAAGTAGATACAAGGTCACGGATGGAAATTTATATAAAGCACTAAAAATGACCAACGACACGAACAATAAAAATTGTCAAATTTTCGGGACGCCCTGTCCCTTCCTCAGGACAAAGAAAAAAGTTAAAAAGTCATAAGAACAAAGGAAAAATAGAAACAAAAACAACTAGCACTACTACTAAGCTACTTAACACTAGATATTTACATACTTAATAAATTACATGTTGAATTCGAAATTTTTAAGAACAACAATAAAGAAAGAAATCCGGACCGCTATGAAATGCGTGCGGTCTATCGGGTATACTCGGGTGAAGTGCCATTTACATAATTGAACGAATTAATTATGCTAATTAATTACGACAATCAGTAAATCGTACATTGTTTCATTCTCTCAAAATGGCGTAACTTTACTTAATAAAGAATAATCAAAGAAAAATAAGATAGCAGGGATATTTAAACATATGAATTATGATCCATTATAAATTTTGAAATATTTAAAGACTTAATACCGGGAAAAAATAATTAACAAAGGCGAAAGCAATACATAGCTATGTGGGTTGTTCGAGAGTTGGTGACGCAAATTGACTGTAGAGTTTACACTAAATTGAGAGAATAATCTTGTTTAGTATCGTCAGGAATTGGGTCTAGTTTACGTTCATTCTGGTGAAGTCATTTAGTTTGTTAATACCATTAGGGCGGAATGACTTCAATCTGTGCATCCAGAACTTTTCTTTGCTTTTTCTCTGAGCATCTGTCCATCTTGGGTTATGGTCAATCACCACTACTGTCATATCCTCCCATTTGTGACCTTCAAGGTTGAAATGTTCCCCAACGGGTTCATTGAGTTTTTTGGTCCTAATGGTCGAACGGTGGTTATTGACTCTCCTGCGGAGATCTCCTGTTTCACCAATATACTGTTTGGAGCAAACTTTGCAACTGATGAGATAAATGCAGTTGTCAGTATGACAGGACAAATTCCCTAGTATTTTGTAGCTGCGGCCTGTAACGGGGCTGTTAAAACTGTCTGTGTCAGTACTGTGCTTACAAAGAAGACATCTTCTGTCAGAGCAAGTTTTAAAGCCCCCGTTAGGTAATGGGTTGTCCAGTCTGGTTCTTACTACCATGTCCTTCAGGTTCCTTGGGCGTCTGTGTGCAGCCAATGGGGGTTCCTTAAAGACCTCTGCCATTCGTTTGTTTGAATGGAGAATTGGTAGGTTCTTTTGAAGGATACCGCTAAGGTTCTTAAGGACGGGATGGTATGTGGTTACCAGAGGGACCCTACCGCTATTGTCTTTCTCCTTGTAGCGTAATAGGTTTTGCCTGTCATGTCCTGCCATCTCATCAATTGCTGTTTGTACGGTGCGGGCATTGTAGCCTCTTTTGCATAAGTGGGACTTAAGAAGACCACTTTGCTCCTGATATAAGGCAGGGGACGAACAGATGCGTCGAATTCTGGTGGCTAGACCCTTAGGCACTCCCTTAAAAGTGTGTGGGGGATGACAGCTAGAGGGCATAAGATATAGGTGGGAGTCTGTGGGCTTGGTGTGGAGACTGAATTCGATTTCACCATCAATCAGGGTAGATGTAGTATCTAGGAATACGTTTTTCGAATTAGATACGTCTACTGTAAATTTGATCGACTGATGAAAGGTGTTGGCAAACGTAATGAATGCCTCGAGGCTCTCGCGACATTCCACCCACTTCATCTCTATATCGTCAATGAAACGCAACCAGCTATGGGGCCTAAAAGGTGCTTGAAGTAACAAGTTGCGTTCCAGTCTGCCCATGAAGACATTGGCATAAGACGGTGCCATTTTCGTACCCATAGCAGTGCCATTAACCTGCAGGTAATGTTCTCCATTAAACATGAAGTTGTTGAACTTGAGAACATGTTCAAGGAGCTTAGCAAGGGACTCTGTAGAAGGAATTTGTATGGATCTACTATCCCAGACTTCTCTACAGGCTTCGATACCCTCATCGTGCGGAATATTGGTGTACAAGGATGTGACGTCCATAGTCACGAGGAGGGTATGATCTGGGAGGCCAGTAGAGGGCGTCTTGTTAATGTAGTCCGTGGTGTCCTTGAGATAGGATGGCAAATTCTCTACGTGTGGACGGAGATGTAAATCAATAAATTCAGAAATTTTCTCCGTGGGGTGTCCAATTGCGCTGACTATGGGGCGACCTGGCATGCCTTCTTTGTGTATTTTAGGAAGCAGATAGAATTGTCCTGGTCTACAATCAATAGGATTTAAGGTCTCATAGACGTTGATACCAATCTCATTTTTCTCAAACATATCGTCAAGAGATTTGGTAATGGCGGTGGAGAATTCTTTAGTGGGGTCAGAGTCCAGTTTCTTATAGAAACGTTCGTCTGAGAGTTGTCTTTGGGCCTCCGCCATGTAAGTCTCTTTATCCATTACTACAACTGTAGAACCTTTGTCTGCTTTCTTGATTACAATGTCATCCCGATTTTTTAATGATTGTAAGGCAAATCTCTCTTCCTTACTCAAATTGTCGGGAGTCTTGTCTGGCATTGAAAGGAGCTTCTCTATGTCTGACTCAACGGCGTCAATATACGACTCAAGCGCGCCGCACTTGCCCGGTGCAGGTTCCCAGTCACTCTTGGGCTTATAGAGTTTGTGTTCCTCTAGATCTTGTAAATCTGGCTTGGAAGAGTCGTATGAATTTACTTCGGAGTCTTTTCTAGAGAAGTGCTCCTTCAAACGAAGTCTCCGGAAGAATGCTCGGGTGTCCTCTCTGACTTGTTTTTCGTCGACCTCATGTGGCGTGGGGCAGAAATTTAGTCCCTTGGAAAGAAGTGAGGTCTCCGATTCGGAGAGAGGAGCACTAGATGTATTGAGCACTGGGCAGACGTCAGGAGTTTGTATGGGTCCGTTCCTCGCGATTGTCTTAATGCGTTTGAAGCGTCTCGAGCGGGGTTTGCGTGTCTTGTTAACTCTGACCTCTGACCAGTTGTTCCTAGACTGTGGAACACTGTCGCGGAGAAATTTCTTTTTTTGAGTCTTGTTGACTTTATTTGTTAGGGCCATATTATAGGTGTCTATAATATTATGGGCTTCATCAAGATCGGCCTGGGACATGATATCGTTGAGGGATGATTCTAAGGACTTGATCTCACTCTTCAATTGTCCTAACTTGTGGATATCCCAAGAAAGACAGAGTGACATCAATTGTTTAGAACATCTCCTTGTAATAACATCCCAGCGTTCCTGAAAGCGTTTGGAGATTGGCCCTATGTTAGGTGTAACATTTATCTGAAAGTAGGTCTGTAAATTGGAGACCCGGTGTTCAGTTTTTATCGATTTTTGGTGTTCTTTCTTTAGAAGTTTAAATGTTGGGTTATCTTTAATAGCCATATTTGAAGGTCACAAATGGGAGGATATGACAGTAGTGGTGATTGACCATAACCCAAGATGGACAGATGCTCAGAGAAAAAGCAAAGAAAAGTTCTGGATGCACAGATTGAAGTCATTCCGCCCTAATGGTATTAACAAACTAAATGACTTCACCAGAATGAACGTAAACTAGACCCAATTCCTGACGATACTAAACAAGATTATTCTCTCAATTTAGTGTAAACTCTACAGTCAATTTGCGTCACCAACTCTCGAACAACCCACATAGCTATGTATTGCTTTCGCCTTTGTTAATTATTTTTTCCCGGTATTAAGTCTTTAAATATTTCAAAATTTATAATGGATCATAATTCATATGTTTAAATATCCCTGCCATCTTATTTTTCTTTGATTATTCTTTATTAAGTAAAGTTACGCCATTTTGAGAGAATGAAACAATGTACGATTTACTGATTGTCGTAATTAATTAGCATAATTAATTCGTTCAATTATGTAAATCGCACTTCATCCGAGTATACCCGATAGACCGGACGCATTTCATAGCGGTCCGGATTTCTTTCTTTATTGTTGTTCTTAAAAATTTCGAATTCAACATGTAATTTATTAAGTATGTAAATATCTAGTGTTTAGTAGCTTAGTAGTAGTGCTAGTTGTTTTTGTTTCTATTTTTCCTTTGTTCTTATGACTTTTTAACTTTTTTCTTTGTCCTGAGGAAGGGACAGGGCGTCCCGAAAATTTGACAATTTTTATTGTTCGTGTCGTTGGTCATTTTTAGTGCTTTATATATATATATATATATATATATATATATATATATATATATATATATATATATATATATATATATATATATATATATATATATATATATATATATATATATATATATATATATAAACTGTTAAAACTAATATCCAAATAACTGTATCTCACTCTCTCTCTCTCTCTCTCTCTCTCTCTCTCTCTCTCTCTCTCTCTCTCTCTCTCTCTCTCTCTCTCTATATATATATATATATATATATATATATATATATATATATATATATATATATATATATATATATATATAAACTGTTAAAACTAATATCCAAATAACTGTATCTCACTTCTATTCTCAATGACCGTGTAGTGTAGTAAAAGTGAATTTCTCTGTGCTTCTATATATATATATATATATATATATATATATATATATATATATATATATATATATATATATATATATATATATATATATATATATATATATATATATATATATATATATATTCCGTATGCTGGTGATGAAGGTATGTTGCTGCATAACTAAGGGAAATTGATGATAGAAAAGTTTAAATCATCACGTTTATCATATAGCTTGATAGTTTACCATTAACGTCTTTTACAAGTAAGGTATCAAAGTATGAACAGATGTGTAAGACTCTGTGGTATCTTTTATCTCGAGCTCAACAGGATATATCGTATCAAGATAGGAATGGAAATTACCATTGTTAAAGGGGGAGGAAATAAGCACCTCCTTCAAATTTACCTGGTATTAGAACCTCTGTCAATCAACTGACATTAAGCCTGGGATTGGATACTTTGATTTGATTGACATTCAGTTTGCTGCTGTTGTGTATATCTTGTGTACCTTGTCTGGAGATCGTACCGACCATGGAATTAACTTTCAGGCTTTTGATGCCTACCGCACTGTATGCCAGCGTGATAAAGAAGCCATCAAATCGTTCTTTTCTTTTTTAATTCATAAGAATATGCCATAAATATAATAAATCTATCAAATTATTCAATAAATTACATCTTGCTTTGTATTTAATGTTTGAAATTAATAATGAATCCCGAAAGAAAATCAAAGTACTCAGAAGTACAGAGAGCCGGGCTCATTTACAGAGTAGAATGGATTTCTTACATGAATCACGTTTATATTCTGATGAAAAAATTATTTTAAAACTATCAATATAAATGATAAGACATTGACAGTGAGTTTTTCAATCCTAATACCACGGTCCGATTTTGTCAGAATCAGAATTAATCTGGTACCGCAGCTGAATGTAAAAAAACAGGCCAGTCTGGTTCCCTCTCCTGCTTTACCTCGTTTGTGTAGAAAACTACGGTAACACTGATTATCAAAAATCCTTACGCTAATGAACTATGTTCTTTGACTTATGAAGTTTTCAAAGTCATTAATACTAATGTTTATTTTATATAAATAAAACTTCGTTTTATTTTTGTTGCTTTATTTAGCGTTTGTATTATCTCAAAAGCGGTTGAGAGTAAGAACTATATTTTTGCACGTAACTTTCAAATGGCGACTATGGGGTCAACATCCTGCCTTGAACAGGATCACATAAGCCGGCAATTGCTCTTTGAGCAATAAGCCCGGCTAAAAACGATGCAGATCAGATAGCTGTCGGGCAATCAACCCCGGTCCGAAGCCCTGGCCATTTTTACCGACCATGCGTTATGGAAAAATCAAGTAGGGTTTATCTTAAAAAGATATTTACTTAGACAATAATATTTCTACTTCAACATTTTATTCTCAAAACATCGTTTCTAAGTTTCAATGTTATTTACCAAGAGACTGTTTTATGATTCACTTTCTTCTTTCGTTTTGCGTAGTCGACGTGTAATTTGAATTACTTCCCTTTTTGTCGCCAGATTACAACGACAGATTTTGGTGCTAAATGTATTTTCGTTATAACACTTCATTAAGAAACGCACTGTATATAAACTATGTCGAATTATTAAAAATATCAATTATTTTAAAAGAAAGAAATTGAGAAGGATTCTGTCTGGAACAAAAATGCTTTATTTCGCATTTCAATTCATGAGCTAAACATGAAAAAAAAACGGCCTCGGTTTACAAAGTCGTAGGAAAACGCATACAGGTAATACACTTAGGGGCTCAGGTAACATCCTGTGTTTATAGGTAGTATACACAAGCCAGTGTCGTTCCCTCGGGGCTTCTCAGCCGCTTCGATTAAGCTCCACCCCACACCAAACTTACCTGAGGAAAACCGTACGGTTGAAAACCTCGGCCTTTAATTTAATTTTAGATATATCTAAATGTCGAGTTGAAGAATTTTCTTCTTTTCACGCATAAGATTTTGCACGCATTCTGCTTCATGTGAATATAGAAATAGATCCGCTAATAACGGAGCGCAGTTGGTACCCATGGGAATTCCAATAGATTGTTGGACGACCTGGTCTCCAAAAACCACATAGATATAGTCAATCTCAAGCATCTTTTTGATGTCAACTTCAGAGTACTTGTGTGTGCAATCAGAATGTGTTTAAACAAAATACTAGTAATTTCGCAAATGACCAATGACCAGGTAAGTAAGTAGGAGTTCCAATTTTATTGAAAAGCAGCTGTCAATGACATCAAAAAGCCTGGATTTTAATCTATCGTGGGATATGGTAGTGTATAATGTTGAAAAGTCGTAAGTTTTTAAGCTCTGATTTTGGTAAAATTTTGTGATTTCATGTTGTCTAAAAGTTCTTTGGAATTTTTTAGTATCAACATCTGGTTCATACCACTTTGTGTGTAATAAGCTTATTGTAAAACTGATGCCCATGACTACTCTTACGTCTCTGTGTACTGTTTATACATTCTACCATTG
>NW_026931771.1:0-5024 GCF_032062105.1 Saccostrea cuccullata
GTTAACTTTCTCTATTTAAATTTATATGTATTATTTTGAAATAATTTACAAGAAGTATTCATTGAGGTTGGATAATTTTCCGAGTTGAAGAATAAAGATAACGAGCAGTGATAGATTTCTTGAAAACAATGTACGTCTGTAAAGAAGGCATTAACATGGTTCTATTTAAATTCTAGAGGTAGACTCAGGTGCATAGGACAAAAAAAAACATTCCTTGTTTACTGGTTATACCAACCTGTGAGCCCAATGTAATGATCAAATCGGCTGAACATTCCGTAGTCAAATTAGTTACAAGAACAGAACTTGTACAATTGATATGAAACTGGGTTTGAGTCCCACTGTGGAATGAGCGACGGTCCTTTGTTAATAGACTGTATAAATCGGGGTCCCATATGAGCAAAAATTCTCGAGAGGGAAACAGCATACTTTCGAAATGAAAATAATTAGATTTATTTATGTATTTTTTTGCAGTACCTTGTCCCTCCGGATATATCATTTTTCCTTTAACATTTTATGAGATCTGTCTAAAATACGTACCAACACCAACCAGGTATGATGTTGCTCTGTCAAGATGTAGAGAAGATGGCGGAGATCTCATAAAAATCGACTCAGAAAAAAAATACAAGATTTTTAAAGATCATTTAGGTAAAAGTATAAAATCAAAAATATATTGTAGATGATATTTGAAAGGAGCTTATAAATGCTTTTAATTACTTTATTTTATCTATTTTTCTTATCACTATAAATACAATCCTAAACAGTTTATGTCTCTCAATGAAAGTGGGGATATTTATTTCGGTCTGGTTGCCCGTCCCTCTGTCTGTGTGTCTAGCTTTTGTTCTGTCCATAGCGCTTTCATTTTAACGCGATATCTCGAGAAGGGTTTGAGATATTCAATGAAATTTTACAAAATAACTCCACTTAGCCCTCTATTGATGTTGAGAAAATCAAAGAAAACTACAATTAATTTTGAGGTAAAAAAAATTAAAAGATGAAATTCATTAATTCGAAATTTTTGTCTATTTCAACACTTTTGTTTCCGTGCGAGATCTTTAGCCTTTGATCTTTTGCAATTATATTTTACAATTGGTGGAATAAGGAAAATCCCTATTTATTTCGAGGTCAAATGTTAAAGTCGTAATTTCATACTTTTTACGTGCACATCTTTCTTCAAGAAGCTTTTGAGGTTTTGATATTAAATGTTATGACGTATTTCTAGCCCTTCTTAAAGTTAACCCCAAGTCAGTACATACTCCTCTTTTTTCCTTAAGTGGACGATACATATTCTGATTCTCTGAATAAGTTTTTTTTTTACTTTGATAAAATTTATTTAAATACTCTCGTTATGTTTATTCTACTATATCAATATGAAGTTGACACAACATTGTCAAGGTTGTATAGTAAAATAAATAATGAAAGGAATAAATGAGATGTTTATGAGCGTTTGAGCAATTTGATAAAAGACATATATTGATTCATGGAAAAATGTTAACCTGTTATATCTCTGAGAAATGTTTAAAATCAATTTATGATTTTCAAGCTTTAAGTGCAATACAATGTACGGATTTTTTAAGCTTTCGAGCTTCATTAACAAATTTTGTCAGGTGTAATTTTTAGGTCACCTGAGTCACTCAGGTGACCTATTGCTATCCGTGCTTGTCCGTCGGCGTCCATCGTCCGTCGTCCGTCGCTCGTCGTGTGTTAACATTTGAACATTTTCAGCTTCTTCTCTGAAACCGCTAAACCAAATTCAACCAAATTTTGTATACAGCATCTGTGGGTGAAGGGGAACAAAAATTGTGAATTTCATGGTCCCTGCCTCCCTGGGGCCTGAGGGGTGGGGCCAAAACCACTAAAATTAATGCAATCTTTAAAAATCCTCTTCTTTATTCCTGGACATCAAGCAGTCAAACTGTTTGCATGATTGTAATCAGCAATGAGTCATTTACCTAAATTGTGAAATTCATGGCCTTGGGGTCAGGGGTTCTAGTGCTAGGGCGGGGCTAAATAAGTAGGTAGTGAAAATGCATTATTTCTTTTAAAATATTCTTCTCTGCTCCTAGGTATTAAATAAACCAACTAAGTACATAGTTATGATGAGCAAGCGTGCCTCTACCAAAATTGTGAATTTTATGGCCCCAGGGTCAGGGGTTCTGCTGTTAGGGCGGGACTCTATTGATTATATAGTGAAAATACATGAATTCTTTGAAAATCTTCTTCTCTACTCCTGGGTATTAAATAAACTAACTAAGTACATAGTTATGATGAGCAAGACTGCCTCTACCAAAATTGTGATTTTTATGGCCCCAGGGTCAGGGGTTCTTGTTTTAGGGTGGGGCTCTAATGATTATATAGTGAAATGCATGAATTCTTTGAACATCTTATTCTTTGCTCCTGGTTAATATGCTAATGATCTAATTACATATTCAAGGCCAGGATTTATTTTATTTTCAGTTTAACAAACCCTCCGCTCAAGGTTTTTAATTTTTATGAAAAAATATTAATAAAAAAATTTTTCTTTCCGATGTCAAATTTGAGTCGGGATCGAGATTTCAAATTTACGAACTCGCACATCTGGTTTTACTATGAAACGGCGGGTAAACAAAGCTAGATCTGAGAAGATAGCTTGGTTTAGTGTAAAATTCATGGATAAAGTGCCATTCAAAACGTTTCACCCGTTCAAAGGACAAATAAAATGCTGATGACTTTGTTGCACAATGACATGCTGGTGAGATAATTATGTATTCGTTTCAAAAGTATCTGTCTGTAAATTATTTTCCTCCCTCAGGTTTCAAACTGCCCGTGGTAGCTATTGCATATTGCCAGTGATATTGTTTAGGTCTCTGTTATAGCTTACAGTCTAAACATCATTCTTCAGAAAAGGATTGCTTATGCATCAGATGTAATGAATAAAACTATGGGAGAAGTTAAGTCCATTTGAGGAAGAAATAAACAATAACCTGAAGAAATATAAAATAATTCAACTATTAAAAGGCAAGAATATACAAATATATACAGGCATGTAGTATCATTTGTATCAGCCAGAAAAATTATTTTACACTTAATTGAAAAAATGTTCACCCTACTCCCCAATACTCTCTGTCTGTTTTATGATAGGAATTATAATTTTAGGCCTCGAGTAAATTTTAGAACAATGTCTACACATTCACCTAACACATATTAAAAAAAATGAAGATATATTGAAAGACATTTAAAGAATTGATTATTTAAAATATATTTTGATCAACATCACAAAATTTATATAACTTGCCCAAACTGGCAGATGATGAAATAAGCAATTAAATGTTCTACTTTCCTATTTGTAAGCATTATGTGTCCAGTGGTAAGGAGCCTATTAGGATAGCATAAAAAAAGAATGTACAAATGTTAATAATTGATTTATCAATTTTTTTTTAATTTCCTTCTCCTTCGGGACTTTTTTATTCTCATGTTCATAACTAAACCTAAACATAAAGAATGCTGGCTTTATAATTAAGAAAGGGGCCTCTTTCAAAATAGATAATTTCAGGGCCGCTGGGTCAGGGGTACCAGGTGGGTACTTTGACTAGATATAAATGAATGCTTTGAAATCTGCCCTTTGATAAGCAGTGGTGCCTCTTTCAAAATTTGTGAATTTCATGGATTTTGGATTAAAACACGAACCAAATACAATCGCTGGAAAGTTGTTACATGATACTCAGGTGACCTATAAGGCCCGTGGGCCTCTTGTTTTTTTTTTTTTTTTGAATTTCTAACAAATGTTCAGAGGTCATTTATTTGATCCATTTCATAAACAGTAACAGTGAATTAAAAATACATTTAATCGAAGTGTGATTAATTTTACTTTATCTCTTTTGGACAAGTTTCTTTCAAATCTTCGTTCGATATTCTGTGTCGCAAGTGTATGTTATTTTTATTTTTAGGATCCTTTGCATCTTTGAATGTTATCCAGATATGGGTACAAGGAGTCGAGGGGAACAACCAATGGAAATTCCACGATGGAACCCCTATTCCAAACTTATGTCCTATTAGTGAAAGTAATGGCGCTAGTGAGATTCATCTAAGATCGCACAGTCAATATAACTTTGACTGCATAGACGACCCACCGTCCAGCACACATCATTATATGTGTGAAATTGTTCGTTTGTTTTGATAAGCCTAGTGGTATAAGGACAGGATGTTCTTCATTGTGATTAGACAGTGAAGTGTCAAATGTCGTTAAAGTGAATATTTCATATTTTTCATTTTGATAATTTCAGTTTAAATTTTTAATTCTAACCTAAAAAAATGTTTTAATATAAAACAAAATTCTAATACGTTACATTTAGCATAATGTCGTTTAAATATTTATGTCGGATAGTCACTTCACATCATATTCACCCTTTTCTATTTTTTCTTTCATGCACCACAGTCACATGAAGAACATTTTTCCCTGAATTCAAAATAAAATGTTCAACATCTACATGTATTCCAAATAGAGAGTAAGATATTTTTTAAAATAATTTACGCTTTTGACAAGTTTAAAATGCACTTAAGGTCTTCATAATATTATAATACGAGTCATTGCAATGGACATTTTGCTACACGTTTAATGTTATAAGATACTTTTTTCACTTTCAACAATGAATATGCATGTATAGTTTGCGAAGATTACATGTATATGCGTTACTTGCAGCGCCAAATATTTTCCAGACAGACAATGTGTCGACGACAAACACCAAGTTTGCTATATATTTAGAATAAATATGTCAAGAGGCTAAAAGCAGTAGGTGTAATAAACATTGTATTGTTTTTTATTCAAGGAAACAGGATGTTATTATAGAAAACAGTTAATCGTAAACACAATTGTTCTCTCATAAATTTTATCAAACTTTTATCATAAGCTACCATCATGACAAAAATTACACGAAAATAAGATTGTAACACGTTTTTGTGTATTTGCACTCTTTGGCTGAGACAGATAACCAGCTCAAGACCTAAAAATAAACAAAATTTGGCCACAAAGGTTTACCTTTCAAACCCGA
>NW_026931772.1:0-5016 GCF_032062105.1 Saccostrea cuccullata
CGTTATGGGCCAAAGTTCCATAGTATAAAAGTATTAACTACGAGGGGTTATCAAAAAGTTCGTGGACTGGCGCCATAAAATTAAAACCGCTTTAGATACATAAATGAATCTTAGAATATCTGGTAAGCATCATCTTTTCTATCTATAAAATAAACCACAAATCATAATTTTATTTTTTAATAAATTAGTAATGTTTTTGTAAACTATGGTATGTCCAGGCGGCGCAACCTCGAATACGACGTTTTTACGACCGCAGTGTAACTGAGAAAAACTCTTTTGATATGAACTTTTGACATCAAAAAATCTCGTTAATTTAGGTATATGTTGGGACACTATTGCTTCATAACATGTGAAATTTTCACCTCATTCTGAAAGTTCTATGAATTTTTTTCCGTAAATTTGACATGGAGTGTCCAAACAAATAAGTACTTGAAAATGACGTCAAAAGGGGGAGGGATTTCATTTTTTGTTGTTTTACGTCCCATTTAAATTTTAAAAGTACAGGCTACATAGTACTTATTTTATAGCCTCAGTCCACGAACTTTTTGATAACTCCTCGTATATTTGATAATGATAAAAATTAATTTGATGAATACTTATTTATGGTAATTTTTGATAGGACTACTTGAACATGCAGTGTTTTCATGGTATTATGACCATGTTAAGAAAATATGCCATGGAGTGTGTAACTAAGTACATTAGAGTTTGAAGTAAGTGTTATGTACGTTATAATGAACTTGTAGGCGAATTGAACATATCGTTAGGTTGTTTTATTTCATATCATATATGCTATATTATTCATTTGGTCATTGCCTCTTTATACGTTTTGAAGATGAAGTACCCCATTTACTTGATAAATGCATAGAGCTCACAACAGGTGTGGTCTTTTGACAGGAAATGCCTACTTCTTCAATGCACCTGGTCCTTCATACGATGTCTTAAGAGGTCCCTGTTGTTGCCCTCGACACAACTCTGATGAAAGCTGCATCGAGGGATGCACTCCAACAGTCTTGCTTCCGATGCTTGATATGACCTATACATTCTAGTTGAGTAAAAGCAGGTTCATGTCAGAATTTTTTTGAGTCTTACATAGATCAAACTAACTCATGTATTTGTTTCATATTTACAATACAGCAGCAGATAACACATAATGCATCGAAAGGTTCTTTTTATGTACATCTGATGTGTATTTTTTTAAAGAAAAGGTTAATTTGTTTTCACCTGGAGGAATGAAATCTTCTTTTTATTGAGATTAATTTAAAAACCAAAATCACATAAAAAAGTTGTCATATATGATAGGTTGTTATCGTAACAGATTCCATTTACATATGTATTACATAACACTATTAAAAAATAAGACATCCTTATTTCATTGTTGAACACTATTATCGTGAATCTGAGATAAAAAAAAACATATTTAAAAAAGCAAGATATTGGTTTTAGTTTGTGAAGTTGAATTGAAAAATAATTTGTACCGATCCCAATATTATAAAGTCAAATTCAAGCACCAATATCGTAAACGTAAGACAAAAAAATCTATAAAAAGTAGGATATTCTTAATATTGATTTTTAGTTTGAGAAAAAAAAACCCAATGTAGTCTATATGAATGAATTTCATTCGCTTTATTCAAAAACAATCATGTCCAATAAACAATCATTTCCTAGTCCAATTGTGCGTTATATAATTAAACTATCCTCAACATAAGGAAATCAAAAGATTAAAATTTCTATAGATAATAATTTTTGACATTTTGCGTGATTTGAATTTTCCCTAAAAATGTTTAAAAGCAAAAAAAAAAAAAAAAAAAAAAAAAAAAATAAAATAAAAATGGTGAGAAGTAAGTGTCCCACAGAGAAAGAAGTCTCGCCTTGTGAAAGTAATTAACACATAACTTCCAAATTAACTAATGTTATCTTGTAAATCTATCCAATACCCAGTGAACACCATTTTTACTGTGGTAATTATATGGGAAGTAAAATAACTAGTATTTTTATTGACTTTTACTATTTCCAGCGATACAGATTTCCATGTTAAAAAGCTGTAATTTTAAACCAAAATATCCTGTTACATTTTAATTATAATAAAAAGGTATATATAATACTCTCATGAGTAATCGTAGTGGTTGTCGTGCAGGAACAGAAGAAAATATGGTTTTAATAAAAAAAGATTTTGTGGTACTGTGTTTCTTTCTGCACTTTACAACTACATGTTGTATTACTCCGCATTCCCATCTACAAGGTATTTTGAAGTTGTAATTTTTTTTGTAATAAAAAAAAAATATATATGAGTACAAATTCAAAATTTACATATATGTAAAAAATAATATTTTCTGTATAGATAATAATATATATCAATGCTTTGTTTATCAGGAAATGTTGAGGCTCTACTGAACTTAACTCCCTGGAACTGGAAACATCTGAACACATCCGTCAAAGTGGACACCCGAATCTCTGTGGATATTTCTCTTCTGTCTCACTATAGACTTACTGGAAAACATTTCAACAAGTATCAGAGTAAGTACTTATGTTACAAATATAAAAGAAAAGAGCGCCCCCAAAAATAAATCTATAGTGAGAAGTACATGTATATTCAATTTTCATGTAAAAATATCTCCGCGTTCCTTAGAAATAAAATTTAATGAATGGTGCCAAAATATTTTTAGAAGGAACTTATATATACTGTTTGTAGGATTTAAATATATTTTAAAGAATTAAGAAGTAACTGTACACGTAATATGTAATCTTCGAAATTAGAACTCCAAAAGCAAAGAGACTACGCATCAATTCTAAAATTCATACCCAACACAAAAGGGAAAGATGGCGTCTATACTATATACCCTGATCACAGGCACCTGTAGTATGGATAATAACCCCCCCCCTTTTTTTAATGAAAAAAATGTAAGAGTGTATAATATCTCAAAAATATAAAATTTCCCCGTCAAACACACCTATATGTCATTATATGCAAGAAGATTGTACTTTTTCTCACGTTTAAAGAATGGCCTTATTCGGTATAATAAAAATACACAAGGTAAGAAACAAAAGTTGTAAACAAACGGGGAACCCCTACTTCGAGACAGATTACTAAGGTAATAATTAACGTTACCTATCATAATTTTGCAATCACTCTGTCTGGGGGATGTTCTTTGATTAGTCTCTTTAACCTAAACCCCGCTATTAGCGTTTATATGCCGTAATCAGACGATTTATTAATCGGATACATAGAATTTTCTCCATTGGCAGCGTTAAAGGAGGTTTTGGAGCTGCTTTTATTTTTCGCCTTATATGATTGGCTAATTATAATAAAGTTTAAATATCTAACCAATCAGATAAGGCGAAACAGAAAAGCAGCTCCAAAACCTCCTTTAACGCTGCCAATGGAGAAAATTCTATGTATCCGATTAATAAATCGTCCGATTACGGCATATCAAACGCTAATAGCGGGGTTTAGGTTAAAGAGAATAGGAAAAGAACATCTCCCAAACAGAGTCCTTGCAAAATTATGATAGGTAACACAAATTATTACCATGGTAATCTGTCTTGAAGCAGGGGTTCCCCATTTGTTTACAACTTTTGTTTCTTACCTTGTGTATTTTTATTATACCGAATAAGGCCATTCTTTAAACGTGAGGAAAAAGTACAATCTGCATGCATATAACGACATATAATGTGTTTGACGGGAAATTTTATATTTTTCGAGATATTATACACTTACATTTTTTTTCATAAAAAAGGGGGGGGGGTATTATCCATACTTCAGGTGCCTGTGCCCTGATATGAAGACAAAGAAACTGGTGTACTGTGACATGACTACCGAAGGAGGGGGTTGGACGGTAAGAAATTTCATGATTTTCTATTTTAACTACACGTATAATTAAATTTTTATAATTCATTTATTTTAAGTAAATTATATTTTCTTTTGGGGAAGATATGTTTCCTGTATTTTGTATAGTTAAAATTGTAATATCGACTTTAAGTTAGGATCTCTTTTTTTCTGTAGATTTTTGACCTCCCCCTCCATGATTTTTATATATGCTGATATAATACATTTTCATTATACATGTACAGATGTAGGTTATCAATAGGCGGATGGACGGATCAGTAGAGTTTTATAGATCCTGGGATTCGTACAAAGAAGGATTCGGTAATGTGGAGGGGGAATATTGGTTAGGTAAGATATAAATTGATTGTTCATCATATCAATTATATGGATCCCCCAATAAAGTTCATAGATAAATTAAATTACGTATCCTAATACATGTAGATCCATTGAGTTACATGCATTTAACAATTTAAAACCCATTTTGAACTAGCAAAATTAGATATTTCGAAGAAATTCCATGTATGCATGTATACTGGTTTCAAACTGTGATTTCTTTTTTGAAAAATGGTATGGTTTATTTTGCAAACCTTTAAAACAAGTCTTAATAAAGTATCCTCAGTTAGTTTAGTTTTAAGTCTGTTCAAATCCTGAAGCCCGGGGGTAGTATTTGGCAAACATTTTGCAACCACTGTTGATAAATGATTTTAAAATCTAATTGAAATTCTTGGCCAAATTATTCAAGTATAACCTGGTTATGTCGGTTTATTCAACATCTATACTCTCAATAAATTCATTTATGATTAAACGTCATTAAGTTTTACAAGCTGCAATATTCATTTATTGTTTTACTCCCCCCCCCCCCCACCCCCACACCCACTCCCAAAATCTTTTTTTTAAATTTGGTTTGCTTGTTTTCACATCTTTATTACTTAAGGGAGGACCTATGTCGTTCCACGTTAGAGCAGCGTTATTTGACATCACAATAGCGACGTTTCTTTCATACCTGCTGGCTTTTGCTAAGTTCTGTGATTTAGGCCTAACATTGTAAATAGTCAATAACATACACAATTTCAAAAAGAAAATTTATTCATTACTAATAATTGTTATATAGTTTTTTGTTAATTTATGGAGTTTGTTTATATAAGAATTTTCGTTGGTTGATGGTTCATAGCAATTTCAGTAGTGAAAAGAGA